>NW_025955892.1:0-47390 GCF_020921035.1 Rhodamnia argentea
TGATGAACTTGGCCACACTATTCGCAGTGACATTGGCATATGAGCTAGCTTCAATCCATTTGGTGAAATAATCAATAGCAACCTGAATGAAACGATGTCCGTTGGAGGCCTTTGGGTTGATAGGGCCGATCATATCAATTCCCCACATGCGAGAACGGCCGGGGCTCGACATTTGATGTAGCTCGGTTGGCGGCGCATTTATCCCTGTCGCCGTATACCTGGCATTGATGACAGGATCTAACATGCTGGTTGCAATCCGACTCGATAGTCAACCAATAATACCCGAGTCTCATAATCTTTTTTGGCGAGGAGGTGGCCATTCATATGCGGTCCGCATTCCCCTTCATGAATCTCTTTCATAATGAGATTTGCTTCTTTGGAATTCACGCACCTCAGCAGGACCGAGTCGAAGGATCTCTTGTATAGGATCTGTCCGCTGAGGAAAAATTTAGATGCCATCTTGCTTATGTACTTTTTATCTTCCGGTTGGTCTGTCCCGCGGGAATTCGCCCTTGATAAGTAATTCTTGATGTCATGATACCACGGTTCTTCGTCAAGTTCCTCTTCAATGACCATGCAGTATGCGGGTTGCTCTAAAATATCAATCCTTAATGGCTCTATCTCAAGACCATTTTGCACTTGTAACATTGCTGATAATGTAGCCAAAGCATCAGCAAAATGGTTCCGAGTTCTCGGCGAGATATTCGAAAGTAATCTCCTCAAAGTGTTGGATCAGCTCTTCGAGGTATTTATGATAAGGAATAAGCTTGGGATCCTTTGTCTTCCACTCCCCTTGAGTTTGTAAAATGATTAGCATGGAATCTCCATATACCAAGTAGCTTCTTCACCTTTAATGAGATGGCCAATTGTAATCCTAGTATGCAGGCTTCATATTCGAAATGTTGTTGGTACGGGGAATACCAACTTGGCTGAAACTGGATAATGTTGATCTTCGGGGGATATCAAAACCGCCCTGATCCCGATCCAGGTGAGGTTCACCGCACCGTCAAAGTACATTGTCCATTTGTCTTCGGATATATTCAGGATTTGACCTCCCTTGTTTTGCTCTGAAACGTCCTTAGGAGGATTCTCGGCTAGCATGTCAGCAATTGCTCTTCCCTTGACAGATTTTTGGGGAGAGGTTTTGATATCGAACTACGAAAGCGTATTTGCCATTTAGCCATCTTTCCCAACAACGTTGGTTTCTCCAAAAGGTATTTGATGGGGTCATTCTCGGTGACCAATTCTATATGATAATGCAGCGTATACTGCCTCAATCTGTGGAGGACCCAAACCAATGCTACGCAAGTCCTTTCCACTGTTGGGTATTTGACTTCAGATGTTGTAAACTTTTTGCTCAAATAATATATGGCCCGCTCTTTACGATCCTTGGGGTTAGTTTGGGCAAGTAAAGCTCCCAAGGACTCATCATTAACCGTCGGATATAGAGTTAAAGGAACGTCGGGGATAGGAGGTACCAATATTGGAGGTTGTACCGGATATTCCTTGATCTTCTCAAATGCTTGTTGGCATTCCGCATCCCATTTCACCTTTGCACCTTTCTTTAGCAGCTTGAAGAAGGGTTTCGCCGTTTCGATAGTTGGGATATGAATCTGGATATATAATTCAATCTTCCCAAGTAACCCCCTTACTTCTTTAACAAGTAACAGGAGTTCCTATTTCCCATATGGCTTTAATCTTGGAAGGGTCAATTTCAATACCACGGCTGCTCACCACAAACCCTAGCAGCTTTCCGGATCTTGCGCCAAATACGCATTTCGCAGGATTCAACTTGAGCTTATACTTTCTCAATCGATCAAATAACTTCTTCAAGCACTTTAACATGGTCTTCTCCAGGCTTGGATTTGGCAATCATATCATCCACATAGACCTCGATCTCCTTATGTATCATATCATGAAAAAGGGTCACCATAGCCCCTCGATATGTTGCACCTGCATTTTTCAACCCAAATGGCATCACCTTGTAACAAAAAGTTCCCCATTGTGTAGTGAATGAGGTCTTGATCTTATCTTTTTCCTTCAGCATGATCTGATTATATCCCGAGAATCCATCCATAAAGGAGAATAATTCAAAGCCCGCAATCTTGTCGACGAGCACATCAATGTGCGGTAAGGGAAAATCATCCTTCGGACTAGCTTTGTTTAAGTCCCGATAATCTACGCATATTCTAATTCTTCCGTCCTTCTTCTTAACTGGTACGATATTGGCGACCCAATCAGCATATGGGACAGCCTCGATAAATCCAACTTTAAGGAGCTTCATCACCTCTTCCTTGATTTTATCCGCCAGTTCGGGATTCATTCTTTCGGGTGATTGATTTACTGGTGTGCAAGAAGGATCCGTGGGCAAAGCATGCTCCACAATCTCACGATCTAGACCCGGCATGTCAGCATACGACCAGGCGAAGATATCTTGATATTCCTTGAGTAACACCGTCATTCTTAAAATATCTGCTGCAGACGGGTGTCCTCCTATTTTCACTTCCTTGACGCAATCAGAATCTCCCAAATTAATAGTGATAGGTTCTTCAGAAATAGGAGGCTTAGATTCTTCGAAACAATCCCATTCTTTCTTGATATCGCTCACATCAACCTCGTCTATATCAACTTCGCATGCATAGTCATCGAGCTGATATGAGTCACATATTAACCTGTTATGTATGGGTGGGATGACATGCCCGAAATGCACCATGAAAGGTTAGTATTCAAAGATGATAAAATTGAAGGATGCATGATTCCTATCATGAAAACATTTTTCAAATTTCAATTTTCTTAGATAAGGAAAGGAGAACTAGTCCACGATCTTCCGGACATCCTGGTTCTCAAAAGCTGTTTAAAATCCTAGATCATATGGCGGATCGGGCCTCAAGTTTCATGGTAGAATCAATTGTCATCATCGGACCAATCCGTTGCTCCACATGTCTGTAATCAAATTTGAAATGTTTTTCATTAATAAATGCAACTAAGAACAATACGATCTGCACTTCCTGGATCACAGCATGTGACCCAAAGGGTGCTAAAACATCAAAAAGCTTTAAAGCAAATGCAGTAATCAAAATGCATTAAAAGATAAAGTTCAGAAAGAGCCTTTTACTCGGGGTGGGGAAATCATCGTCCAGCCACTCAATTATCACGTTCACCCGATTATCCAGGAACGGGTTGAATAAGTCTGGCTCTGCATTCTCGGAAATGTCCTCATCTTCCAGCCATTTGCCTCCTTTAGAAAATACCTCGAATAAAGGATTTAGGAGCATTTTTCCTCTAGCTTTCCATACATCGGTACCTATGAAACGGCCACCTTGGCGTCCACGGCGTCCACGGTCTCCATAACGATTGTTTCGACCTCGGCCTCGGCCTATGTTATTTTCCGCTATTCCGCTATAACCCAGACCAACCTTGTGGTCATTTGAGCCCAATTTCAAAGGGTTACGAATTCCCCGACCATATTTCCCTAATCCAGCACCGGAATAAATCCATTCGAGAGTAGCACTTTTCCCGCCATAGTTGCGGGTCTCGAAAGCTCTGGTATAGCCACCTTTGCATTTGGTGACACATGCATGACAGATACAATGTCAAAGGTGTGATAACTCAGCTCCTCCTCTTTTGAGGGTTCAATGTAAGGGACCATCCCTTTTAAAGTCGCTCGATGTCCCGTCTCGCCATGGACGGTGATCAACTGACCTTTGACCACAAATTTTAACTTTTGATGCGAGAGAGGAAGGTACCGCTCCAGACACATGAATCCACGGTCTTCCCGGGAGCAGGGTGAAGGCGCTTGGAATATCCAACACTTGGAACGGTATAGAGAAAGTTACCGGTCCAATGTCAATGTCCAGCTCAATCTCTCCTACAACATTCTTGGAGACTCCATCAAATGATCGGATGGTGGCCTTGGATGTCTTCACAAAATCTTCATTGATCCCCAAGCTTCTCAAAGTGCTTAGTGGACACAAGGTTGAAAGCGGAACCATTATCAATTAAGACGTGAGGCACCTCTTTTCCGTGACACCTCACAGCTATGTAAAGGGCTTTGTTGTGGACCCGCCCTTCTTTCGGGAAGTCTTCGTCCGAGAAGGATATCTGGTCCTTCGAGAAGGATAGCACCCACAAAGTCTCCCAATTGCACTTCGTTAATTGTCTCCGGAACATGCACCTCATCTAGCACCTTCAAAAGGGCATCTTTGTGCTTTTCAGAATTTTTGAAGAGATCCAAGTAAGGAAATCATGCGGGCATCTTCCGCAGTTGGTCAACGACATCATATTCACTGGTCCTCACGATCGATTGCAACTTCTCAACCTCTTCCGCAGCTTGGGATTCTCTTTTCGGAATCTACTTCTCTCGGGGGATAACATCTTCCGGATCTCATTATGGCGTCAATTTCGCCCGTTCCATAATCCCAATGAACTGCCCTCGAGTTGTACTCTTCCACAGGCGGTAATTTAATCCTCACCGGTATGATCTTTTCTGGTAGTGATTCGGATGTTGATGGTTTTTCTGAACTAGAAGCTTCTAACTCCCAGCTATCAACTTTGTTCAAATCAATCACAAAACGAATTGGGGCATCTACCATCCCAATCATTCCATCCTCATGAACGTCATCGGGGTTATGTTCGGACCTGGCCTTACCAGCGTGGCATTTTCTTCATCGAAATCCCTCTCGCCTTTCTCTTCGACTCTCAGGATGATCCCTTCAATCCTCATGCCAATCTCCACCGGATGTTGGAACGATGAGTACGTGTATGCATACATGCGATCAAAGTATTCCGCCGGAAGTGACTTTAGTACAAACTCCAGCATTTCTCTCTCCGACAACGGCGGTTGCACCATCACAGCGTGTTTCTTCCACCTTCTTGCAAAGAGCTCAAAACTCTCATCTTCACCTTTCCGGATGTTCAACAAATTAGCCTTAGTGAAATAACCCCTAATCCCAACTTCAAAGTGACGTAAGAAGTGCTCCGATAAATCCTCCCAGCTCGGGACCCAGTCTAGGTCAATTAACTGAAACCATGCTAGTGCGGGGCCCGTTAAACTTTGTCCAAAGTTCCGGATCAGTGTTTCGTCATCTTCTTGGTGGCCAATCATTTGGCGAAGATAGTATGAGACATGCGCCGGAGGACACCCAGCGCCATTATACTTCGTGCGGAAGACCACTCTCGGGTTCACACCTTGAGGCGGGACGTTTCTTGCTTGAGTAAGTGGCGTAATCAGCTCCTTCAACTCATCCATTTTCCTCGACACGTCATCTCCTTGCTCTTGAAGTAGAGCGATCTTTCGATTCTGTGTCTCCATGGTCCGCCGTATCTCCAGAATCTGCATGCTTTCTTCTATCGCCATAGTATTCCTTTTGGTCGTCGATTGCGATAAATCTGCTACCATAGTTGTTAAATGACGCATGTGCGTCTCCAGATTAGAAAGTCGCATATCGACCTCTCGATTCTCCTGTTCATTCCGAGGAGCCGCTTGGTCCTTAACTTCATCGATCGTTCCCACAAATTCATCGCTTGCAGGGTCATCCATTCCACCCCACCCATCGGGGACTACATCTCCGAGTCAACAAAGAAACTCGGGGGCGCCGAATATAGCACTTTAAAGTTGTACCCACCACTATCTTCCCCAGGTTATCAACTATTTCGCCCCTCTCTAGGGCTTTCTGCAAAAATCTTCTATCGCCTCGGCGGGCCTTATCCAGACGGACTTCATATTCGTCTATCTCTTCAATTTCTTGACCATCTTTGATGCTCATCAAATATCCTGAGGGTATTTTTAAAACAGCTCCCCTCGTAGGTTTCATCGTGAACTCCTCGGACAGCATGTTCACCGCCACGTAGGTCCCCTTGAAAGCGACATTTTCCATTCTTCCTATGACGCCCAAGCTAATCAATTTTTCCAAGCAAGCCTCTTTTTGCTCCCGGGAAATACTCTCTCCTTCCGGGTATTGCGAGGCCAATGTCAAGATATCCCGCATTTTATCCATATTCACTATGAACTCCAGAACCTCCTCCTCTTCATCTCCAAAGATCGCGTTCACCTCACGATGCTCGGGTAGTGGGTTCTGCTGTACATTCGGTTCGGCTTTATCAAACTCCAGAACTTTTCCGTCGATCAATGCTTGCACCTTGAACTTCAGAGCGAGACAGTTGTCCGCGTTATGCCCCCTTTCTCCCATATGGTATACGCACGTCTGGGTCTCATCATACCCAGGAAATCTTGGCGGGTGAGCTCGAGGTGGCTCTTTTGCAACTAAGCGATTTTCCAATAGCATGGGTAACAATTTGGATAAGGGTCGGGGTAGTGGGGTAAAAACAACTGGGTTTTTCTTTCTGAATTCCGGTGGTTTGGAAGCGGTCCAGGAGGACGTTCCTTGGGTAGGAATTGAAGGCGAAAAATTTCTGGGCTTTGGCGGATTAGGGACAAAAGCTACTTCTCCAGTTTGCTCCCTAATATCCCTTCTCAAAGGGTATTGGCGTTTGAAAGGCGCCTCGGGTATCTTCTTTTCTCTTAATGCCCACTCGTGGCGTTCCGCCACCTTGATTAGGTGCGCAAATGTCTGACACCCAGAGGTGTTCGGTTTGTCGAAAAATTCAAATGGAAGGGCCTTGAGAAACAGATCTATTAGTTCTTCTTCCGGGACGGGTGGCTTTACCTGCACAGCCAGTGCTCTCCATCTCTGGGCGTAGGCGCGAACGGTCTCGCTCTTTCCTTTTACGGTCCTTAAAAGGTCCTCTCTAGTTAGGGCGGTCAGAGTGTTAAACTTGTATTGCCGAAGGAACTCGTGCGCCGGTTTATCCCAATCGGCGAGCCTCTCTGGCTCCAATTCAATGAACCACGCCAGGGCTGCCCCAGATAGGCTTTCCTGGAAGGTGTTAACCAGTAGTGGAATGTTGTCGGAGAACTGCGACATTCGGCGCAAGTAATACTTCAAGTGCGCCTTGGGACACCCGGTCCCGTTATATCTCCTCACAAAGTCTGGTTCCTTGTAATCAGCAGGAACCTCTATCTTTTCAAACGGTGCAACCTTATCGAATCTCGAGAGTTCATAACCCCGACTCGCCAAACACTCTTCGATCTTAGCGAGCCTCTTAATTTCCTCTTCCATTTTGAGGACTTGCTTCTCCTTTTTCTCCAGATCAATCACAATGGGAGGATCCTTAGGCGGTCTCTCCGGATTCATAGTGGGATTAGCGGCGGGCGCCGGATTAGCGTTCGCCCCATCGGATGGCCCCGCAGGAGTTTGAGAGTTAGGGTCAACGGGGTATCTCCCCTGGCTTGCAATCATCATTGCCTTCATCTCCGCCACCATTGTGGCGATCACATTCATTTGATTTTCCAGATTACCCACACGAGGTGCGAGCTCTTCTTGTTCCATCCTTAACTTGCGCGTTTTGCTACGAGTCCTCGTATTTATCGCTCACCTGTTTTCAGGATATCAAATCAGTATGGGAAATATTAAAGGATTGGAGACATTGATCCGTGGTAATTGACTTTTCTATATGTATGCATGAAATGCTCATAAAAGAAATAGTATGTATTTATTACAAACCAAATTGTTCAAAAGTATCTAAAAGATAACAAATATGTAAAATCTAAATGGAGGAATGGATCTATCCAAGTCGGGGACGTTTCCACTCTTCTTGCTCTTCTGGTCCATCGGAATCCCACAAGTATGGGTCTTCTCCTTCTTCTGACATCCACTGCTCCGGATCCTCGGGAATGTACGGTTCTACTCCCGGTACATATGGTACTATGTACTCCGGCTCATACGACTCCACTTCTTCAATCCGAGGAGATACGCACTCGGGTACATATGGCTCGACCGTCGATTGGCGATACTCCTTAAACTTCTTGATATACTCCTTGGAAGCTCTGTGAATGTTCATCTCATTATCCAAATAATCCGGCCACTCAACTTGTTTCAGCGGGGAGTTCTTCAAAGCATGAAGGATAAGCTTGATCCGAGCCCGATACAACTCCTTTGTTTCCTTAGTGAGCTTTCCTCGTGTCATATCAAATGAGAAAATCCCGGGACAAACATCCGGTGGTATCTCTTGTAGAACTCCAAATTGCCTCACCACTCGAATGGGGTAATACGCCACAGCGCCGGTACATCCCAATAAGGGAATAGGGTTATCTTCAATACCCGAAATGCGAGCTTCTACGATCTTGGGCCAAGTCAAACGCCATCTAATATGCTCGGGTTTCAAATTGTCCAATAGCTCAACCCACTTTTTGAATGAGTATTTGGGTACAAGGGATTGACACTTAAGGAAGGATCTAAGGGGGTGAACGTGCTCATTGATCTCATAACACCCCACCCGGAGTTGGAAAGTCTTTATATGAGAGGTGAACCACAAGTGGAGTAATCCGCTAGACGCTTGGAAAACGGCCTTTTTTGAAGACTTGGAACGATTCGGGGAGAGAAAAGTCTCAGCTAAGATCATGTACGAATAATCCCAGCGACAACACGCCTGTCTGGCTATATGAGTTATGGAGGGGTCAAAAGTAGTTCTAGAAGTCGGGAATAGAACGAATGCAAAGAAAGCCAAAATGAACACCTTTCCCGATTTATGACCGGTTTCGGTGGGTAGAGAGGAATAGTTATCGAAAAGGAACGAGAATGTGAATTTGTTGGAATTGGACTTGTAAACTTTTTCAATTTCAGAAGTTTTAAGGCGAAGGAAACTCGATAACGAACGAGTGGAGTCCATGTCCAAAGGGGGTTGAGCTATACGTTCTTCAAATTTGGCCCCGATAATAGCGGTATACTCCTCAAGCGTAGGGGTCAATTCCAATCCTCGAAAGTTGAATGTCATTGTTCGCGCGTCCCATGCCTTGGCTAGTGCTTGAATGAGCGCCGGTTGGTATTCCACTTTGATCAAATCTACAAGTCGTCCCAAACGTCCTTCCACATAGGCTTTGTTGACGATGTCGAGGCGATCCCACCATATAGCAAGTTCCTTGCGCGGTATTGGGATGACTTTGATGTCTCCATTCCCCATGATCTAAGAATGCAAAAATGATGATCCTAAAGTCAATTATCACAGTTTAATATGCATATGCATGTAATGTGATGCAAATGTGCTAACCAAATTCCATGTCATCTTTTGGTAACATGAGGGTCAACTACTCCCACTTGACCCAAATAAGCCAAATAGGGTAATTATGGACCAAATCTCACCCAAAGATGGCATGTAATTTGATTAGGATCGTTTAAGCGTAATCGGGGTAAAAGGTCGTTCACAAATTGACAACTCATGAAATTTACAAGTCTAATACAATAAAGTCAAAAAAGATAGAACATGATAATATCCAGAGATGTTCGGACAATAAATGTCGATGAAAGTACATAATAGACTCAAAATATAATGAAACCTAGAAAATGCCCCAAAGTCGTACTAATCTAGACAGTGGGAATGGTATCCTCATCCGATGAAATCTCTACTATCTCGGGAAGCTTGATATCTTCTTCATCATCGGAGGATATGGTGATGATTTCCTTCTTCTTAATCGGAGAATGTTTTGGGGCCGTCTTGGTAGCATGAGGCTTCCTCGCCAACTTCATGTACAATTCCCAGATTCTTTCTTTCTCGCGCTCGAGCTCCAAATATCGTCCACATCGGGTATAATCGCAACTCTCGCTACGGATGCGGTTCCGTCCGTTGAGCTCTCGTCCGTGAACAAATCCGAAAACTCGGAATGTAGCGGGTACTCGGTCCTCGCGTCGAATGGTCCTCCGCTCCCATGTGAATACATCGGGTGCATCAACACGACTTTGGGGCGCCATCTATCCTAAAAAGGAAAATTTGACTTTCAACCCCGATCACTTAAACGATCTTACAAATTGTGATGATATGTAGTGGAAATGTATGATATGCAAAATTTAAATTTACAAGTTCAAAATAAAAAGGGTAGAAAGCCTTACCAACCGATGTTACTCTTTTTTTTGGTTTTTGGTTTTAGGTATACCAACCATCCACTTCACATGCGCATGAGACAGGTGAGGTTTAACTCTAAAGAAATCAAAAAGGCTCGGGTATGGACCTAAAAAGGCTCCCGCTATACAAATCGATGGGCCGCCCACAAGCGCAATCAAACAACAAGTGGGTAGGACCATCAATTTTGCATAGCGAGCGGGATCAAATATGGTCAACCCAAGTGCAATCAAACACAAGAGCTTCGCATACCGATCCCTATCTATGGCGACCTAAAAGGTGATTTCGCGGCTCGGGTTTAGGCGCTTGTGTGTGCAGTGTCGTGATCCTCAAAATATGCGAGACATGCACAACAATTTATATTCAAAACACTGCTTCAAAATTTGCATAAATAAACAAACAATCCAAAACTCCATATCTGCATCAAAAATGGTTAGCATAGACGCCACCCCTTATAACTCCCATCTGCATCAACATTTAACACTTTTTTGTTAGTGGACGTACCTCATCTTCAAGAGCATCTGCAGAAAACGAGGTTAGAAAACAATCAGCATTTTTATCGGCTTAAATCCTCTTAAAGTATATCCCCAGTGGAGTCGCCAGTCTGTCGCGACCCTCCGGAAATTTCCTTCCCGGGGGTGGAATAGGGCTAACGAGCCGATCCCTCCTTTTATAGACATATATATGGGGGATCGCGAGTCTCTCCCAAGACCCATTACTCGAATCGCGATGTCGGCTAAAATTTTTCAAATATCGAAATTGACCTTGTGTGGTCAGGTGGCATGTGCGAGATGTACATGCAATTTGGAGTCGCCACCGATCGATTTATTGGAAGGTACGACCGGAAAACCTTACCGAGCGGTCGGGAGAAACCGTTCGGTTCCGCGAAAACCGGAGATTTTGGGTCCGGGGATTTGGTTACGCCAAGTTTCATATTTGACGCCCTTTCGGTTACCGATGTTGATTGTTTTTCTAACCTAAGATTTCATGCAGATGCGATATCGGATGAGGTAGGTCCTAAAAATCTAAGTATTCATACGGATGGGATTTTTCTATCCTAATCAATCACAATCAGAAAAAAATAATGCACAATCAAAATCATTACAATCGATCAAATCAATCAATCAAGGTTCAATATGTCTAAAATGGCCCTATCGGCCCACACAAAAATCAATTTTGGGTATCGGGGTGATTTGGTAAAAATTTGGGGCGGATGGCCCGGAAGGGTAGAATGGTCATTTTTGGGGTTTGGGACCCGAAAATCACAAAATTTCGATTTGGCCAGTTGAATGTGGCCATTTCTCATTTTTTGTGATTTTCTTGAATTTTTCTAATTTTTTCTATTTTTTTTGAATTTTTATTTATTTTTCAAAAATATTGGGAATTTTCCGGATCGAAATTAATCAACCCTCGTAGTCTCAAAAATTTTCGATCCAGACTTTATGAGTCCCGAATCGGTCTACAAATTTTTAGAAATTTTTTATGAAAATCTGGGAATTTTTATGAATTTTCTAAGTATTTTTACAATTTTTTTGGATTTTTGGAAATTTCTTTTTATTTTTTATTATTTTTTATTAACAAACCGGACCGGGTCAACCCGATCAACGACCGGTCAACCCGGTCCGACCGCCCATGACCCGCTCGAACCCTAAGAAAAACGACACCGTATATGCATTTATCTAAATATTTTTTATTTTTTTTTAATATATTTTCTAATATCTGAATACAAAAGAAAATAACGGACGGCTGAGATCAATCTCGGATTTGATCTCAGCCGTCGACTCATGCTCAAACAAAACGACTACACTTCGGCCTCTTACACCAAAACGACGTCGCTTATCCCAAAACAAAAGAACGGCCGCGATTAAACCCGAAAATTGATCCGGACTGTTGACTCAACCTTAAGCAAAACGACGCCGTATCTAATAAATGCATGGACGGCTACGATCTATTTGAGATCTAATCTGAGCCGTCAACTCTTCTAGACCCAAAACGACGACGTTTCCTTTAGTACTACGGACGGCTACGATCAAACTTTAGATCTAATCCAGGCCGTTCATTCCTAACATGTCCTAAACGACGCCGCACCACTTATTCAAAACGACACCGTTTTTTATTTACTATTTTCTAACTAATATACCTAATATCCGAAAATACAAAATAACGATCCGACGGTCGTAAATCAAACTTATCTATTTATCCTAGCCGTCGGATCAAGGCCGACTCACCTATTCGCGCCAACGACTAGGCCGAGTCGGCGATGACTTGGACTAATCACCGAATGCCACCTAGGACTTTGACTTCGTTGACCGCCACGTCTGCATCGTCTTCCTCACTGCGACGACAACAAATGAACGGCCGAGAATCTCCGGCGAGATCTAACGGCGAGATCTCGCCGGAATGACCTCGGACCAACGGCGGTCGACTCGCTCAAACTTCCCGATCAACATATCCAAAGATTAAGTGATTTCACCCACAGGATCAACATATATCAAGCTTACACGGTTTCACAATCGCAGAACTCTATCATACGAAATAGAGCATAACTATTCGATTCAACCACAGGATTCACTCGGGAGGAGGTTTAGAAACCTTACCCGCAGTCGGATCGACCTGGTTTGGCCTAGAATCGCCTAGGCAAGCTTCGACGGTGTTCGGCCATGGAGGTTGGATTTCGCGGACTCGATCGGAGGTATTTATGCAAAATCGAGGCGGAATGGATATGCGGAAGTGGTCAGCGTAGTTCGGGAAGCAAAACGCATACAATAATTTCAAAAATCGTGCTCGGAACAAGACGATGCCATTGATGCTCAGTGGAGGAATCGGAAGTTCGACCTACCTGATTTGGAGATCGCAGGCTAATCCAAATGGCTCGGTCGCTTTCCGGAGCTGCTGTGAAGCTTCCGAAGTGGATTGCGAAGCTCGATTTGCTCCGGATTGGCTTGACGAGCAATCCACAGTGAGTCGCTCAAACCTTCACCAATGGCGGACGTCGAGAGCTCTCTCTCTCTCTCTAACTCCCTCTCTCTCTATTACGGTGTGTTGAGCGAACAAATGAGCCTCCTCCGTTCTAGAATCCTCCTCGGGCTTTTATAGTGAGCTTTTGAAATTTGGCGCGTCGGGCGTGAGCTGGCCGAGGGTGATTCACGTGCGCCCACGTGATTTCTGGCCCGCCGGGACGGTGACGGAATCACTAGGATTCCGTCCAAGTCCATTAGACGTCCGTTGAGTCAAAAACGAGCAAGAATTGCACTTGGTTTTGAAATGGTTGACTTTCGGTCGCCGGGAACTTTGACTATCGATTCCGCCGTGCTCCGGCGGCCATTGGCCGTGCCGCCGGTGGCAATCGACGGATCTTGACTTGACGAACAAAAGCCCCACCTCTATTGATCCAATTAAGCACGAATTGAACTCCAATTTGATCGTCAAAGTCCATCGTTGAACCTGCAAATGGCACGGGTGAATTTGGGGAAGATGAAGTACTGTTACGGACCGGTTCAGCCGGTCCGACCGGCGATCGGACCGGTCCGAACTTGTTCAGACAGTGAATTTTATGCAAATTTCAAAATTAAACCAAATTGGCTGGGAATTTTTGCAATTAAATTTCAAAATTGAACTCGGGGGCCTGAATATTATCTAAAAAAGTAGTTTTGCCCAAAAGTTCCCATCAATTTACATGAAAACCCCAAATTTTTCAATTTGCCCAAATTAGGGAAAAGTTCAATTGAGTGTCAATTTGACCAAATTGGACCATGAGACCCATTCCAATCAATTCTAAATGTATGAAAACATAGGGTGACAGTCCAATTTTACCATGATAGTCCCTCAATTAAGATTAATTTCAAAAATTGGCAAGTTGAGGGACTTAATCGCAAATAATTTGGGGATTTTTGTCTAATTCGCGCAATTCGTGCAATTGAGGGTGTAATTAATCAAATTGAAGCTCAAAGGGACTGCAATTGAATGTCTAGACTTAAAATGTGCAAAAATTGCAAATAAAAAGACTCGGTTGGTATTTTTTATGCAAATTCAACCTTAGGCATTATGAAGAAACACCTAAAATTGAACTCAATTTTTGATTTTTCTTGAGGTCAATATGAAAAAGGAATTAAAAGAAAAATATTAAACATTTTTCTGTATTTTTGCGATCTCGAAAAGTATTTTTTATGAATTTTTCAAGTATTTTCCTATTTTCGAAAATATTAAAAAAAATGCGAAAAACATGAAAAATTATTTTTTGTTCCAAATTGGTTCCTTATGCTTGGCCAAGGCTTCCAATGTTGATTTTATAATTTTTTTAATTTTTTGTGAATTTTTAATGAATTTTGGAAAATAAAACTAAAGAAAACCGATTAAAAATTCAGGTGTCAACGGTGTCCACCAAGCACTTTGAGAAGCTTGGGGATCAATGAAGATTTTGTGAAGACATCCAAGGTCACCATCCGATCATTTGATGGAGTCTCCAAGAATGTGGTGGGAGAGATCGAATTGGACATTGTCATTGGACCGGTAACATTTTCTATACCGTTCCAAGTATTGGATATTCCAAGCGCCTTCACCTTGCTCCTGGGAAGACCGTGGATTCATGTGTCCGGAGCGGTACCTTCCTCTCTGCATCAAAAGTTAAAATTTATGGTCAAGGGTCAGTTGATCACCGTCCATGGCGAGACGGGACATCGGGCCGCTTTAAAAGGGATGGTTCCATACGTCGAACCCTCAAAAGAGGAGGAGCTGAGTTATCACACCTTCGACATTGTATCTGTCATGCATGTGTCACCGGATGCAAAGGTGGCCATACCGAGCTTTCGAGACCGCAACTATGGCGGGAAAAGTGCTACTCTCGAATGGATTTATTCCGGTCTTTGGATTAGGGAAATATGGTCGGGGAATCCGTAACCCTTTGAATTTGGGCTCAAATGACCACAAGGTTGGTCCGGGTTATAATGGAATAGCGGAAAATAACATAGGTCGAGGCCGAGGTCGAAACAATCGTTATGGAGACCGTGGACACCGTGGACGCCAAGGTGGCCGTTTCATAGGTACCGATGTATGGAAAGCTAGAGGAAAAATGCTCCTAAACCCTTTATTCGAGGTATTCTCTAAGGGAGGCAAATGGCTGGAAGATGAAGACATCTCCGAGGATGGAGAGCCAGACTTATTCAACCCGTTCCTGGATAATCGGGTGAACGTGATAATTGAGTGGCTGGACGATGATTTCCCCACCCCCGAGTAAAAGGCTCTTTCGAACTTTATCTTTTAATGCATTTTGATTACTGCATTTGCTTTAAAGCTTTTTGATGTTTTAGCACCCTTTGGGTCACATGTCGTGATCCGAGAAGTGCATCTTGTATTGTTCTTAGTTGCATCTATTAATGAAAAACATTTCAAATTTGATTACGGACATGTGGAGCAACGGATTGGTCCGATGATGACAATTGATTCTACCATGAAACTTGAGGCCCGATCCGCCATATGATCTTGAGTTTTAAATAACTTTTGAGAACCGGAATGTCCGGGAAGATCGTGGACTAGTTCTCCTTTCCTTGTCTAAGAAAATTGAAATTTGAAAAATGTTTTCATGATAGAAATCATGCATCCTTCAATTTTATCATCTTTGAATACTAACCTTTCATGGTGCATTTCAGGCATGTCATCCCACCCATACATAACAGGTTAATATGTGACTCGGATCAGCTCGATGACTACGCGTGCGAAGTTGATATAGACGAGGTTGATGTGAGCGATATCAAGAAAGAATGGGATTGTTTTGAAGAATCTAAACCCCCTATTTCTGAAGAACCCATCACTATTAATCTGGGAGATTTCGACTGCGTCAAGGAAGTGAAAATAGGAGGACACCCGTCCGCAGCAGATGTTTTAAGGATGACGGCGTTACTCAAGGAATATCAAGATATTTTCGCCTGGTCATATGCTGACATGCCGGGGCTAGATCGTGAAATTGTGGAGCATGCTCGCCCACCAATGCTTCTTGCACACCAAGTAAATCAATCACCCGGAAGGATGAATCCCGAATCGCGAGATAAGATCAAGGAAGAGGTCATGAAGCTCCTTAAAGTTGGATTTATCGAGGCTGTCCCATATGCTTGATTGGGTCGCCAACATCGTACCGATTAAGAAGAAGGATGGGAGAATTAGAATATGCGTGGATTATCGGGATTTGAACAAAGCTAGTCCGAAGGATGATTTTCCCCTACCGCACATTGATGTGCTCGTCGACGATCATGCGGGTTTTGAATTGTTCTCATTTATGGATGGATTCTCGGGATATAATCAGATTATGTTGAAGGAAGAAGATAAGATCAAGACCTCATTCACTACACAATGGGGAACTTTCTGCTACAAGGTAATGCCCTTCGGATTGAAAAATGCAGGTGCAACATATCAGAGGGCTATGGTGACCCTTTTTCATGACATGATACATAAGGAGATTGAGGTCTATGTGGATGATATGATTGCCAAGTCCAGACCTGGAGAAAACCATGTTAAAGTGCTGAAGAAGTTATTTGATCGATTGAGAAAGTATAAGCTCAAGTTGAATCCTGCGAAATGCGTATTTGGCGCAAGATCCGGAAAGCTGCTAGGATTTGTGGTGAGCAGTCGTGGTATTGAAATTGACCCTTCCAAGATTAAAGCCATATGGGAAATAGGAACTCCTTCCACTGTTAAGGAAGTAAGGGGTCTACTGGGAAGGTTGAATTATATATCCAGATTCATATCCCAACCGTCAGAAACGGCGAAACCCTTCTTCAAGTTGTTAAAGAAAGGTGCAAAAGTCAAATGGGATGTGGAATGTCAACAAGCATTTGAGAAGATCAAGGAATATTTGGTGCAACCTCCAGTGTTGGTACCTCCTATCCCTAACATTCCTTTAACTCTATATCTGACAGTCAATGATGAATCCTTGGGGGCTTTACTTGCCCAAACTAACCCCAAGGATCGCAAAGAGCGAGCCATGTATTATTTGAGCAAAAAGTTCACAACATCTGAAGTCAAATACCCAAAGAGTGGAAAGGACTTGCGTAGCATTGGTTTGGGTCCTCCACAGATTGAGGCAATATACACTTGCATTATCATATAGAACCGGTCACTGAAAATGACCCTATCAAGTACCTTTTGGAGAAGCCAACATTGTTGGGAAAGATGGCTAAATGGCAAATACTTGCTTTCGTGAGTTTGATATCAAAACCTCTCCCCGTAAGTCTGTCAAGGGAAGAGCAATTGCTGACATGCTAGCCGAGAATCCTCCTAAGGATGTTTTAGAGCGAAACAAAGAAGGTCAAATCCTGAATATATCAGAAGACAAATGGACAATGTACTTTGACGGTGCGGTGAACCTCACTGGATCAGGCACTGGGGCGCTTCTGATATCCCCTGAAGATCAACATTATCCAGTTTCAGCCAAGTTGGTATTCCCCGCACCAACAACATTTTCGAATATGAAGCTCGCATACTAGGATTACAATTGGCCATCTCACTAAAGGTAAAGAAGCTACTTGGTATATGGAGATTCCATGCTAATCATTTTACAAACTCAAGGGGAGTGGAAGACAAAGGATCCCAAGCTTATTCCTTATCATAAGTACCTCGAGGAGATGATCCAACATTTTGAGGAGATCACTTTTGAATATCTGCCGAGAACTCGGAACCATTTTGCTGATGCTTTGGCCACATTATCAGCCATGTTACAAGTGCAAAATGGTCTTGAGATAGAGCCATTAAGGATTGATATTTTAGAGCAACCCGCATACTGCATGGTCATTGAAGAAGAACCCGACGAAGAACCGTGGTATCATGACATCAAGAATTACTTATCGAAGGGCGAGTTCCCCGCAGAACGGTCACCCGGAAGATAAAAAGTACATAAGCAAGATGGCATCTAAATTTTTCCTCAGCGGACAGATCCTTTACAAGAGATCCTTTGACTCGGTCCCGCTGAGGTGCGTGAATTCCAAAGAAGCAAATCTCATTATGAAAGAGATTCATGAAGGGGAATGTGGACCGCATATGAATGGCCACCTCCTCGCCAAGAAGATCATGAGACTCGGGTATTCTTGGTTGACTATCGAGTCGGATTGCAACCAGCATGTTAGATCCTGTCATCAATGCCGGGTATACGGCGACAGGATAAATGCGCCGCCAACCGAGCTACATCAAATGTCAGAGCCATGGCCATTCTGCATGTGGGGAATTGATATGATTGGCCCTATCAACCCAAAGGCCTCAAACGGACATCGCTTTATTTTGGTGGCTATTGACTACTTCACTAAATGGATTGAAGCCAGCTCATATGCCAATGTCACCGCGAATAGTGTGGCTAAGTTTATCAAGCGAGATATCATCTCAAGATATGGAGTGCCAAGAGCCATCATTACGGACAATGGCTCTAATCTGAATAACAAGGTTGTCGATCAACTATTGGAACAATTTAAGGTACGACACCTTAATTCTTCACCTTACCGCCCACAAATGAACGGAGCTGTGGAAGCGGCAAACAAGAACATCAAGAAGATATTGGCCAAAATCGCTGAGAAATATAGAGATTGGCATGAAAGATTGCCGTATGCTCTCATGGCCTACCGAACTTCCATTCGTACTTCAACCGGGGCAACTCCCTATTCTTTGGTATACGGTATGGAAGCAGTCCTACCGGTAGAGGTGGAAATCCCCTCTTTAAGGATCCTGTCTCAAATAGAACTCACGAGAGGATGAGTGGGACCGGCAGAGACACGAACAATTGAATTTGATTGATGAAAGGCGATTAAGGGCTATCTGTCATGGTCAAAGCTACCGGAAGAAGGTGGCCAGAGCTTTTAACAAGAAGGTTAAGCCCAGAAATTTTGAAGCGGGGATGCTAGTTGTGAAGAAAATGCTTCCAAATGCACAACACCCGGGAGGCAAATTTATGCCAAATTATGAAGGCCCCTACGTGATTCGGAAAGTCTTATCCGGGGGAGCTCTTATACTTGTAAACATGGACGGAGAAGATTTGACAAGTCCAAGTAAATGCGACGCCGTGAAGAGATATTTTCCTTGAAATAAATTGAGCTTCAAAACGATTGATGAGCAGATCTGAGTCACATAAAGATTTTGCATTCGCATGACATTTGCATACATCTGTATTTTGCAGGTGAACTGGGAATCATGAAGAACTCTGCAGAGTAATTGGTCAAAACAGGGAAGTTATCTGTTATTTTGGACTACAGATTTTGTGTATCTTTTAATTGTTTCCTTTTGTTTTTACAGGAAACGAGAGTCAACGTCCGAAAGAGATGAGAAGGAAGTCGCTTCGGGAATTGAAATTTTTAATATTTTTAACTGATTGATTCCTTTTGTTTTTACGGGAAACGGGAGTCGACATCCGAAGGAGGTAGAAAGGAGTCGCTCCGGGATTTGAAAATTTTGAATATCTTTAACTGATTTGTTTCCTTTTATTTTTACGGGAAACGGGAGTCGACATCCGAAGGAGGTAGAAAGGAGTCGTCTCGGGATTTGAAATTTTTAAATATCTTGAACTGATTGTTTCCTTTTGTTTTTACGGGGGACAGAAGTCAATATTTGAAGAAGACAGGTTTGAGGTTCTCCTCCTTTACAAAGTATTTTCATACACCGTCGTGCTTGAAATTAAGAAAAATTTGGATTTGCAAAGCAACAGAGCTTTTTCAAAGAAACATTCCTTTCAAATTTCAGAAACGTCTTTTGAATACCCTCTCAATGAAGATTTTTGCGAATGATGAATTTTTGATGAAATACCCCGAGTTTCTATAAAAGGGCATGCTTTGAAAGCTTTTCAAAAGAATGATCCTTCAAATGAGAAGAGGCAAGCATTGTCCTCAAACACGTCCCCGATACACTTGAGTGATGAGTGAGAGTGATGGAGCGAAAGAGCTTAATTTTGGGACGTAGAGATCATTCGCGGTGATTACATGGATTGAAATGATGAAAGGCATTTCCATTTCAAAATTATCCATACACATTTATATCCCTTGATAACCAATCAGAGCCAAAAGGGGGAATTTTATGAATATAACCCTGTCAAGAACCACCCCACACCGGGGCATGTTTGGGGGTTCATTGGATGATTCCTTGGAGAAAAGATCGGGTAAGACTTTATTGTGCTAACCTGCATCAATCTTTTTGTGATAGCTTCAGGTGATTTCTAGCAAAGACTCGGAACACCTCAAAGTGAAGAAAAGCACTGCATTTCTATATCCCCAAACACTTACCCTTTGAAGAGCCAATTTGAACCTTTGAATATTCGTTTCTAAACCCTTATTGGTGATCACCCTCCCAACACTGGGGCAAGCAAAGGAATTACCGGCAATAAGTCAAAATGCATAATTTGGAAAAATTCTTGATACTGGTCTCAAAGGAGCCAGTCAATGCAAAAATGATGAAGAATGAAAGGGCTAGAAAAAGCAAAGTGCCTGGTAAAAGCAAGGCCAAAGCCCATGAAAAGAGCATCCCGAAAAAGGGGCAAATTAAAAAAAAAAAAATCAAAAAAATCATCAAGATGAAAAGAGGAAAATCCTCAAAATCATTGAAGAAAGAACGATTATGAATCTATTGCAAAAAGCAAATGCATGCTGGAAGAATGTTAAGGTGATCACCAAAGTTCACCCCTCTTTTGAAAATATGGCCATTCTTAAAGAGCCCACCTTAAGCCAAGATACAACCTGTTACCAAGACTTTTCGATCTAAGAGGTGTTTCGGGTTGATGCGAGAGATCACATAGGAAGCTACCGCTTAAAGAGGTAAGTACAATCCCTGTCTTATCGGGTCTTCGGGGTTCTTGACTTGTAGACCTGAAGAAGCTATTTCGATCAAAATTCATTTCTAAACCTCAAAATGAATATCCATTGATAAGCCTTTGACCTGGCCCGAATTACGGTCCCTTTTAAAATGCCTTCTACGATTAGTCGGATTGTATGCATCTCGAATGATCCCGAAACCTCAAGGTTAGGTTTTACGTGAGCAGATTCGAATTTTAAGAAAAGCCTTTCCAAAATGGTGAGAAGCCCTCTTGGATGAAGGAAAACCCTTTTGGAAAAATTTTAAGACAACCTTTTTGTAGAACACTCGGGATGTGTCATTCGGAATCCATCCTCGGTAAAAATTTGAAATTGTGATTGGATACATTTCTTTCGCAAATACACTTTGAAAACTTGTCTGGAATTCTTAAGTTTCTCCCCAGAATTTAAAATTGTCATTCTAATGATATTTGACTCAACTTTCTGCGGGTTCCCTGGTGATCCCAAATTCTCGGAAAAGTTGCATTTTAAAATTTGATTAACTTGGATTCTCTGCAGGTCTTTTGGCATCCCAGTGTCCTCGATTCTCAACTTTGAAAATTTGAAATAGGGTTTGAGCTCCGTAGGTACACTAGTCAACCTAGGTCCTCGAGATGGCACCCTCTCGGACGGTTAGTAGCTAGAGAGACGAAAACCGATCCGCTTATTTGAAAATTTGAAATAGGGTTTGAGCTCGTAGGTACACTAGTCAACCTAGGTCCTCGGATGGCACCCTCTCGGACGGTTAGTAGCTGGAGAGACGAAAACCGATCCGCTTATTTGAAAATTTGAAATAGGGTTTGAGCTCGTAGGTACACTAGTCAACCTAGGTCCTCGGATGGCACCCTCTCGGACGGTTAGTAGTTGGATAGACGAAAACCGATCTGCTTTTTAGATGGTGAGTCCCCGCATGGAGGATAGCCAATCTCTTTTAAATAGGTGAAACCCCTTTGTTACAAGGGTGACACCTCCCCCCCGACGGTTAGTAGCTGGAGGGACGAAAGCCGATCTGCTTTTTAGATGGTGAGTCCCCGCATGGAGGATAGCCAATCTCTTTTAAATAGGTGAAACCTCTTTGTTACAAGGGTGAACCTCCCCTCTCAGACGGTTAGTAGCTGGAGAGACGAAAACCGATCTGCTTATTTGAAAATTTGAAATAGGGTTTGAGCTACGTAGGTACACTAGTCAACCTAGGTCCTCGGATGGCACCCTCTCGGACGGTTAGTAGCTGGAGAGACGAAAACCGATCTCGCTTATTTGAAAATTTGAAATAGGGTTTGAACCTGTAGGTACACTAGTCAACCTAGGTCCTCGAGATGGCACCCTCTCGGACGGTTAGTAGCTGGAGAGACGAAAGCCGATCCGCTTTTTAGATGGTGAGTCCCCGCATGGAGGATAGCCAATCTCTTTTAAATAGGTGAAACCCCTTTGTTACAAGGGTGAACCTCCCCCTCGAACGGTTAGTAGCTGGAGAGACGAAAGCCGATCCGCTTTTTTAGATGGTGAGTCCCCGCATGGAGGATAGCCAATCTCTTTGAAATAGGTTAAACCCCTTTGTTACAAGGGTGAACCTCCCCCTCGGACGGTGAGTAGCTGGAGAGACGAAAGCCGATCTGCTTTTTAGATGGCGAGTCCCCGCATGGAGGATAGCCAATCTCTTTTAAATAGGTGAAACTCCTTTGTTACAAGGGTGAACCCCCCTTTCAGACGGTGAGTAGTTGGAGAGACGAAAGCCGATCTGCCCCCTTTTTAAATGATGAATCCCTAGTGGATAGTCAAACCCATTTTAAATAGGTGAAACCCCTTTGTTACAAGGGTGAACCTTCCCCACAAATCTTCAAACCACCACTCAACACCGGACGGACGCCGACCATTGCAAAATCGCGCCAAACCGTCCACAGGTAATTCCGTGCATTCAATTTTTCAACCTCGGATCGACAAATCTCAAACCATAGACAGGTGAGCTACGGGTAAGTCTCTCTCTTCTCATTTCTCTTTCACATAAAATGAGCATGAACTTAAATAATTCCCCACGGAGTCGGAGCTTAAACCGCGAAGGTAAAGCAATCGAATGTCAAAGACTTATTTTCTTTAGATTTTTCCCCAGCAGAGTCGATTAAGGATCCAGGTGTCACCTTGTCTTTGAAAGCAACCTCTAACCGAGATTACTTTCAAAGAGGGGCAGATGTTGACACCCGAATTTTTAGTCGGTTTTCCTTTAGTTTTATTTTCTAAAATTACTAAAAATTCACAAAAAAATCACAAAAATTAAAAATCAACATTGGAAGCCTTGGCCAAGCATAAGGAACCAATTTGGAACAAAAAATAATTTTTCATATTTTTCACATTTTTTTAATATTTTCGGAAAATAGGAAAATATTAGAAAATGCATAAAAAATACCTTTCGAGGTCACAAAAATACAAAAAAAAATCAAATATTTTTCTTTTAATTCCCTTTTCATATTGACCTCAAGAAAAATTGAAAATTGAGTTCAATTTTAGGTGTTCCTTCACAACGCCTAAGGTTGAATTTGCATAAAAAATACCAATTGAGTCTTTTTATTTGCAAATTTTGCACATTTTAGGTCTAGACATTCAATTGCAGTCCCTTTGAACTTCAATTTGATCAATTGCACCCTCAATTGCATGAATTGCACTAATTAGGCAAAATCCCCAAATTATTTGCAATTAAGTCCCTCAACTTGCCAATTTTTGAAATTAATCTTAATTGAGGGACTTTCGTGGCAAAATTGGACTGGTCCCCTATGTTTTCATGTATTCTAAATCAACTGGAATGGGTCTCATGGTCCAATTTGATCAATTACACATCCAATTGAAGTTTTCCCCGGTTTGGGCAAATAGAAAAATTTGGGGTTTTTATGCAAATTGACATGAACTTTTGGGCAAAAACACATTCCTAGACAGAATTCAGGCCCCTGAATCCAATTTTGAAGTTTAATTGCAAAAATCCCCACTCAATTTCAACTAATTTTGAAAATTTTGCAAAGGACACTGTCTGAACAGGTTCGGACCGGTCTGACCACCGGTCGGACCGGTCCAAACAGTGTCGTCTCTCCCCACGAACACAAGCCATTTGCAGGTTTGAGCGCCGAGTTTCAATGGTCAAATTGAGGACCAATTCGTGCCTAATTGAACTAATTGGTTGAGGGCTTTTATTCTTCGGGTTGAGAAGCGTCAATCCTCACCGGCGGCGAAGCCAATGCTCGCCGGAGACGGCCGGAATCGATGGTCAAAGGCGCCGGCGTCCGAAAAGTCAACGTTTCTCAAACCGTGACAAATTCATGCTTGTTTGAGTTCGATTAAGGGTCTAACGGACGTTGACGGAATCACAACCGATTCCGTCACCGTCCGGCGACCAAAACGCGTGAGATTACCACGTGCGAAGCATCACCAACTCAAGCTCAAATGCGCGCGCGATTTCAAAAACCAATATATAAGGCTGAAGAGGATTCTAGAAGAGGAGGCTCATTCGTTCACCGGAGAAAACAGAATAGAGAGAGAGAGTTAGAGAGAGAGAGAGAGAGCTCTCGGTGGCCGCCATTGAAGAAAGCTCGAGCTCGTACTGCTCATCGCTCGTCCGCTTGATTCAGAGCAAATCGAAGCTTGCAATCCATCATCGAAGCTTCGCAGCAACTCTAGGAAGCTATCGCACTCGTCCTATTGGCCTGAGATCCCTTAAACTGGTAAGTTCGGCTCTCGATTTCCTTGCTGTGCACCTATGGCATCTCGATTTCCCGAACTTCATTTGTGCAATTGATTTGTGCCTTTTCATCCTTGCGCATCCCTAACCACCATCGCACCTTCGTTTTGCATCGATTCCTCTCAAAAACCTCGAGTCGGACCTCCTATTCATCGCGGTCCGGCCGGACTTCGGCCAGACAAATTCGGCGACTCCGGGCTCGATCGGAGCCCGAGGTAAGTGTCTTGAACTCGATTTATATGTGCCTGAAGCTTGGATTGTATTGTTATGATCTACTTTGCTCGATTGAAGTTTGAGGTGTCGCGACTGCGATTAGCATGATTCTCGTGATTTCTTGGATGGAATTGTCTAGTTTTTGGATATGTTGATCCGGAGTGTTGCACGAGTCGATCCGTTCCGGTTTGGGATCATTCCGGCGAGATCTCGCCGTTAGATCTCGCCGGAATCATTCCGGCCGTTCATTGCATCGTCGGACGTGAGGTTGAAGACGATGACGTGGCGGTCAAAGTTGGTCAGCGTGCTTAGGTGTCGTGGTAGGGTTGGTCCAGCTGGAGTCCAGTCGGCTCGGCCGTTGGCGCGAGCGAGCGGCCCGGGCTCGGATCCAACGGCCGAGATAATTAGGTAGGTTTGATTCTCAGCCGTTGGATCGCTTCTTTTTTTTTTTTTTAGATATTAGATAATTAGTTTATATTAGGCAGAAAATTAAATAGAGAAACGGCGTCGTTTTACACGGATAATGCGTCGTCGTTTTGAGCGGAAGAGGAATGAACGGCCGAGATGGAGTCGAGTTTAAATCGTGGCCGTCCGTGCTCTTAACTGAAGCTACGTCGTTTTAGTCTAGGAAGAACGAACGGACGAGATCGAATCTAAGTTAGATCCCGACCGTCCACGCTGTTAATTGATACGGTGTCGTTTTAGTCGAGGAAAGGTGAACGACTCGGATTGAACTAGACTTTAGATCGTGGCCATTCAAAGTTTGATAGATGCGGCGTCGTTTCGAGTATTAGGGCCAGAACGTCGCCGTTTTGTCTGGAGAAGGAGTCGACGGCCGAGATTGATTCGGGAGTTGATCTCGGCCGTCAATTTTATTTTAGTATATTTAGAATATTAGAAAATAGTTTAGATAATAGAAAATAAATAAATAAAAAACATATACGGCACCGTATAGGGTATTGATCGGGTCTGTAGGCGGTCGGACCGGGTTGACCGGTCTTTGACCGGTTTGACCCGGTCCGGTTTGTTAATAAAAAATAATAAAAAAATAAAAAGAAATTTTCAAAAATCCAAAAAATTGTAAAAATACTTAGAAAATTCATAAAAATTCCCCGATTTTCATAAAAAAATTTCTAAAAATTTCTAGATCGATTCGGGACTCATAAAGTCTGGATCGAAAATTTTTGAGACTTCGAGGGTCGATTAATTTCGATCCGGAAAATTCCCAATATTTTTGAAAAATAAATAAAAATTCCAAAAAAATAGAAAAAATTAGAAAAATTCAACAAAATCACAAAAAATGAGAAATGGCCACATTCAACTGGCCAAATCGAAATTTTGTGATTTTCGTGTCCCAAACCCCAAAAATGACCACTCTACCCTTCTGGGCCATTCGCTCCAAATTTTTACCCAAATCACCCCGACACCCAAATTTGATTTTTGTATGGGCCGATAGGGCCATTTTATACATATCGAACCTTGATTTGATTGATTTGTTTGTTTGTAATGATTTTGATTGCGCATTATTTTTTTTTTTTTTATTGTGATTGATTAGGATAGAAAATTCCCATCTGCATGAAAACTTAGATTTGTTAGGGCCTACCTCACCCGATATTACATCTGTATGAATTCTTAGGTTAGAAAAACAATCAACATCGGTAACCGAAAGGGCGTCAAATATGAAATTTGGCGTAACCAAGTCCTCGGACCCAAAATCCCTAGTTTTCGCGGAACCGAACGGTTTCTCCCGACCGCTCGGTAAGGTTTTCCGATCGTACCTTCCAACAAATCGATCGGTGGCGACTCCAAAATTGCATGTACACATCGCACATGCCACCCGATCACACAAGGTCAATTTCGATATTTGAAAAATTTTACCCGACATCGCGATTCGAGCAATGGGTCTTGGGAGAGACCCGCGATCCCATAAAAAATATATATAAAAGGGGGATCGGCTCGTTAACCCTACACCACCGCCGGGACCGACCGACGGAGGGTCGCGACAGTTAGCACAATAAAGTCTTACCCGATCTTTTCTCCAAGGAATCATCCAATGAACCCCCAAACATGCCCCGGTGTGGGGTGGTTCTTGACAGGGTTATATTCATAAAATTCCCCCTTTTGGCTCTGATTGGTTATCAAGGGATATAAATGTGTATGGATAATTTTGAAATGGAAATGCCTTTCATCATTTCAATCCATGTAATCACCGCGAATGATCCCTACGTCTCAAAATTAAGCTCTTTCGCTCCATCACTCTCACTCATCACTCAAGTGTATCGGGGACGTGTTTGAGGACAATGCTTGCCTCTTCTCATTTGAAGGATCATTCTTTTGAAAAGCTTTCAAAGCATGCCCTTTTATAGAAACTCGGGGTATTTCATCAAAAATTCATCATTCGCAAAAATCTTCATTGAGAGGGTATTCAAAAGACGTTTCTGAAATTTGAAAGGAATGTTTCTTTGAAAAAGCTCTGTTGCTTTGCAAATCCAAATTTTTCTTAATTTCAAGCACGACGGTGTATGAAAATACTTTGTAAAGGAGGAGAACCTCAAACCTGTCTTCTTCAAATATTGACTTTGTCCCTGTAAAAACAAAAGGAAACAATCAGTTCAAGATATTTAAAAATTTCAAATCCCGGAGCGACTCCTTTCTACCTCCTTCGGATGTCGACTCCCGTTTCCCTGTAAAAATAAAAGGAAACAAATCAGTTAAAGATATTCAAAATTTTCAAATCCCGGAGCGACTCCTTTCTACCTCCTTCGGATGTCGACTCCCGTTTCCCGTAAAAACAAAAGGAATCAATCGGTTAAAAATATTCAAAATTTCAATTCCCGGAGCGACTCCTTTCTACCTCCTTCGGATGTCGACTCCCGTTTCCCGTAAAGAACAAAAGGAAACAATCAGTCCAAGATATTCAAAATCCGTGATCCAAAGTAACGGATAACTTCCCTTTTGATCAATTGCTATGCAAAGTTCTTCATGATTCCCAATTCACCTGCAAAAAATACGAATATATGCAAATGCATGTATGCAAATGTCATGCGAATGCAAAATTTTCATGTGACTCGAGATCTCGCTCATCAACCGCTCCGAAGCTCAATTTTATTTCAAGGATAATATCTCTTCACGGCGTCGCATTTCTTGGACTTGTCAAATCTTCTCCGTCCATGTTTACAAGTATAAGAGCTCCCCCCGGATAAGACTTTCCGAATCACGTAGGGGCCTTCATAATTTGGCATAAATTTGCCTCCCGAGTGTTGTGCATTTGGAAGCATTTTCTTCACAACTAGCATCCCTGCTTCCAAAATTTATGGGCTTAACCTTCTTGTTAAAAGCTCGGCCACCTTCTTCTGGTAGCTTTGACCATGAACAGATAGCCCTTAATCGCCTTTCATCAATCAAATTCAATTGTTCGTGTCTCTGCCGGTCCCACTCATCCTCTGTGAGTTCTATTTGAGACAGGATCCTTAAAGAGGGGATTTCCACCTCTACCGGTAGGACCTGCTTCCATACCGTATACCAAAGAATAGGGAGTTGCCCCGGTTGAAGTACGAATGGAAGTTCGGTAGGCCATGAGAGCATACTGCAATCTTTCATGCCAATCTCTATATTTCTCAGCAGTTTTGGCCAATATCTTCTTGATGTTCTTGTTTGCCGCTTCCATGCTCCGTTCATTTGTGGGCGGTAAGGTGAAGAATTAAGGTGTCGTACCTTAAATTGTTCCAATAGTTGATCGACAACCTTGTTATTCGGATTAGAGCCATTGTCCGTAATGATGGCTCTTGGCACTCCATATCTTGAGATGATATCTCGCTTGATAAACTTAGCCACACTATTCGCGGTGACATTGGCATTTGAGCTGGCTTCAATCCATTTAGTGAAGTAGTCAATAGCCACCAAAATAAAGCAATGTCCGTTTGAGGCCTTTGGGTTGATAGGGCCAATCATATCAATTCCCCACATGCAGAATGGCCATGGCTCTGACATTTGATGTAGCTCGGTTGGCGGCGCATTTATCCTGTCGCCGTATACCCGGCATTGATGACGAGGATCTAACATGCTGGTTGCAATCCGACTCGATAGTCAACCAGTAATACCCGAGTCTCATGATCTTCTTGGCGAGGAGGTGGCCATTCATATGCGGTCCACATTCCCCTTCATGAATCTCTTTCATAATGAGATTTGCTTCTTTGGAATTCACGCACCTCAGCGGGACCGAGTCAAAGGATCTCTTGTATAGGATCTGTCCGCCGAGGAAAAATTTAGATGCCATCTTGCTTATGTACTTTTTATCTTCGGGTGACTGTTCTGCGGGAACTCGCCCTTCAGTAAGTAATTCTTGATGTCATGATACCACGGTTTTTCGTCGGGTTCTTCTTCAATGACCATGCAGTATGCGAGAGTTGCTCTAAAATATCAATCCTTAATGGCTCTATCTCAAGACCATTTTGCACTTGTAACATGGCTGATAATGTGGCCAAAGCATCAGCAAAATGGTTCGAGTTCTCGGCGAGATATTCAAAAGTGATCTCCTCAAAATGTTGGATCATCTCCTCGAGGTACTTATGATAAGGAATAAGCTTGGGATCCTTTGTCTTCCACTCCCCTTGAGTTTGTAAAATGATTAGCATGGAATCTCCATATACCAGTAGCTTCTTTACCTTTAGTGAGTGGCCAATTGTAATCCTAGTATGCGAGGCTTCATATTCGAAATGTTGTTGGTGCGGGGAATACCAACTTGGCTGAAAGCTGGATAATGTTGATCTTCGGGGGATATCGAGGCGCCCGAGGTGCTCGATCAAGTGAGGTTCATTGCACCGTCAAAGTACATTGTCCATTTGTCTTCGATATATTCAGGATTTGACCTTCTTTGTTTCGCTCTAAAACATCCTTAGGAGGATTCTCGGCTAGCATGTCAGCAATTGCTCTTCCCTTGACAGACTTACGGGGAGAGGTTTTGATATCAAACTCGAAAGCGTATTTGCCATTTAGCCATCTTTCCCAACAATGTTGGCTTCTCCAAAAGGTACTTGATAGGGTCATTTTCGGTGACCAGTTCTATATGATAATGCAGTGTATACTTGCCTCAATGCAATGGAGGACCCAAACCAATGCTACGCAAGTCCTTTCCTTCTTTGGGTATTTGACTTGAGATGTTGTGAACTTTTTGCTCAAATAATACATGGCTCGCTCTTTGCGATCCTTGGGGTTAGTTTGGGCAAGTAAAGCCCCCAAGGATTCATCATTGACCGTCGGATATAGAGTTAAAGGAATGTTAGGGATAGGAGGTACCAACACTGGAGGTTGCACCAGGTATTCCTTGATCTTCTCAAATGCTTGTTGGCATTCCACATCCCATTTGACTTTTGCACCTTTCTTTAACAACTTGAAGAAGGGTCTCGCCGTTTCTGACGGTTGGGATATGAATCCGGATATATAATTCAACCTTCCCAGTAGACCCCTTACTTCCTTAACAGTGGAAGGAGTTCCTATTTCCCATATGGCTTTAATCTTGGAAGGGTCAATTTCAATACCACGATTGCTCACCACAAATCCTAGCAGCTTTCCGGATCTTGCGCCAAATACGCATTTCGCAGGATTCAACTTGAGCTTATACTTTCTCAATCGATCAAATAACTTCTTCAGCACTTTAACATGGTCTTCTCCAGGTCTGGACTTGGCAATCATATCATCCACATAGACCTCAATCTCCTTATGTATCATGTCATGAAAAAGGGTCACCATAGCCCTACGATATGTTGCACCTGCATTTTTCAATCCGAAGGGCATTACCTTGTAGCAGAAAGTTCCCCATTGTGTAGTGAATGAGGTCTTGATCTTATCTTCTTCCTTCAACATAATCTGATTATATCCCGAGAATCCATCCATAAATGAGAACAATTCAAAACCCGCAAGATCTTGTCGACGAGCACATCAATGTGCGGTAGGGGAAAATCATCCTTCGGACTAGCTTTGTTCAAGTCCCGATAATCCACGCATATTCTAATTCTCCCATCCTTCTTCTTAACTGGTACGATGTTGGCGACCCAATCAGCATATGAGACAGCCTCGATAAATCCAACTTTAAGGAGCTTCATGACCTCTTCCTTGATCTTATCCGCGATTCGGGATTCATCCTTCCGGGTGATTGATTTCTTGGTGTGCAAGAAGGATTGGTGGGCGAGCATGCTCCACAATTTCACGATCTAGCCCCGGCATGTCAGCATATGACCAGGCGAAAATATCTTGATATTCCTTGAGTAACGCCGTCATCCTTAAAACATCTCGCTGCGGACAAGTGTCCTCCTATTTTCACTTCCTTGACGCAATCGGAATCTCCCGGATTAATAGTGATGGGTTCTTCGGAAATAGGCGGTTTAGATTCTTCAAAACAATCCCATTCTTTCTTGATATCGCTCACATCAACCTCGTCTATATCAACTTCGCATGCATAGTCATCGAGCTGATCCGAGTCACATATTAACCTGTTATGTATGGGTGGGATGACATGCCCGAAATGCACCATGAAAGGTTAGTATTCAAAGACGATAAAATTAAAGGATGCATGATTTTTATCATGAAAACATTTTTTCAAATTCCAATTTTTTAGACAAAGAAAGGAGAACTAGTCCACGATCTTCCGGACATCCTGGTTCTCAAAAGCTATTTAAAATCCAAGATCATATGGCGGATCGGGCCTCAAGTTTCATGGTAGAATCAATTGTCATCATCGGACCAATCCGTTGCTCCACATGTCTGTAATCAAATTTGAAATGTTTTTCATTAATAGATGCAACTAAGAACAATACAGATCTGCACTTCCTAGATCACAGCATGTGACCCAAAGGGTGCTAAAACATCAAAAAGCTTTAAAGCAAATGCAGTAATCAAAATGCATTAAAAGATAAAGTTCGGAAAGAGCCTTTTACTCGGGGGTGGAGAAATCATCGTCCAGCCACTCAATTATCACGTTCACCCGATTATCCAGGAACGGGTTGAATAAGTCCGGCTCTGCATCCTCGGAGATGTCTTCATCTTCCAGCCATTTGCCTCCCTTAGAGAATACCTCGAATAAAGGGTTTAGGAGCATTTTTCCTCTAGCTTTCCATACATCGGTGCCTATGAAACGGCCACCTTGGTGTCCACGGCTTCCACGGTCTCCATAACGATTGTTTCGACCTCGACCTCGACCTATGTTATTTTTCGCTATTCCATTATAACCCGGACCAACCTTGTGATCACTTGAGCCCAAATTCAAAGGGTTACGGATTCCCCGACCATATTTCCCTAATCCGGTACCTGGAATAAATCCATTCGAGAGTAGCACTTTTCCCGCCATAGTTGCTGGTTTCGAAAGCTCGGTATAGCCACCTTTGCATCACGGTGACACATGCACGACGGATACAACGTCAAAGGTGTGATAACTCAGCTCCTCCTCTTTTGAGAGTTCGACGTATGGAACCATCCCTTTTAAAGCGGCCCGATGTCCTGTCTCGCCATGGACGGTGATCAACTGACCCTTGACCACAAATTTTAACTTTTGATGCAGAGAGGAAGGTACCGCTCCGGACACATGAATCCACGGTCTTCCCAGGAGCAAGGTGAAGGCGCTTGGAATATCCAATACTTGGAACGGTATAGAAAATGTTACCGGTCCAATGACAATGTCCAATTCGATCTCTCCTACAACATTCTTGGAGACTCCATCAAATGATCGGATGGTGGCCTTGGATGTCTTCACAAAATCTTCATTGATCCCCAAGCTTCTCAAAGTGCTTAGTGGACACAGGTTGAAAGCGGAACCATTATCAATCAAGACGTAAGGCACCTCTTTTCCGTGACACCTCACAGCTATGTAAAGGGCTTTGTTGTGGACCCGCCCTTCTTTCGGGAAGTCTTCGTCCGAGAAGGATATCTGGTCCTTCAGAAGGATAGCACCCACAAAGTCTCCCAATTGCACTTCGTTAATTGTCTCTGGAACATGCACCTCATCCAGCACCTTCAAATGGGCGTCTTTGTGCTTTTCAGAATTTTTGAAGAGATCCAAGAAGGAAATCCGTGCGGGCATCTTCCGCAGTTGGTCAACGACCTCATATTCACCGGTCCTCACGACCGATTGCAACTTCTCAACCTCTTCCGCAGTTGGGACTCTCTTTTCGGGATCCGCTTCTCTCGGGGGATAACATCTTCCCGATCTCATTATGGCGTCAATCTCGCCCGTTCCATAATCCCAGTGAACTGCCCTTGAATTATAATCCTCCATAGGCGGCAGCTTAATCTTCACCGGTATGATCTTTTTCGGTAGTGATTCGGATGTTGATGGTCTTCCTGAACTAGAAGTTTCCAATTCCCAACTATCAACTTTGTTCAAATCAATCACGAAACGAATCGGGGTATCTACCATCCCGATCATTTCGTCCTCGTGGACATCCTCGGGGTTATGTTCTGGACCTGGCCTTACCAGCGTGACATTTTCTTCATCGAAATCCCTCTGCCTTTCTCTTCTGATTCTCGGGATAATCCCATCAATCCTCATGCCGATTTCCACCGGATGTTGGAACGATGAGTACGTGTATGCATACATGCGATCAAAGTATTCCGCCGGAAGTGACTTCAGTACAAACTCCAGCATTTCCTTCTCCGACAGCGGCGGTTGCACCATCACAGCGTGTTTCTTCCACCTCCTAGCGAAGAGTTCAAAACTCTCGTCTTCCCCTTTCCGGATATTCAACATATTAGCCTTAGTGAAATAACCTCTGATTCCAACTTCAAAGTGTCGTATGAAGTGTTACGATAAATCCTCCCAGCTCGGGACCCGGGTCTAGGTCAATTGATTGGAACCATGCCCAGCATAGGCCCGTTAAACTATGTCCGAAATTCCGGATCAATGTTTCATCATCTTCATGGTGGCCAATCATTTGGCGGAGATAGTATGAGATATGCGCCGGAGGACACCCAGCGCCATTATACTTCGTACGGAAGGTCGCTCTCGGGTTCGCGCCTTGAGGCGGGACATTTCTCGCTTGGGTGAGTGGCGTAATCAGCTCCTTCAACTCATCCATTTTCCTCAACACGTCATTTCCTTGCTCTTGCAGTAGAGCGATCTTTCGATTCTGTGTCTCCATGGTCCGCCGTATCTCCAGAATCTGCATATTCTCTTCTATTCTCGTGGCGTTGTTCCTGGCCATCAATTGCGATAATTCTGCTACCATAGTCGTCAAATGACGCATGTGCGTCTCCAGATTAGAAAGTCGCATATCGACCTCTCGATTCTCCTGTTCATTCCGAGGAGTCGCTTGGTCCTTAACTTCATCGATCGTTCCCACAAATTCATCGCTTACCGAGTCATCCATTCCACCCCACCCATCGGGGACTATATCTCCAGAATCGACAAAAAAGCTTGGGGGTGCTGAATACAACACCTTAAAGTTGTAACCCTGTCGCGACCCTCCGGAAATTTCTTTCCGGGGTGGAATAGGGCTAACGAGCCGATCCCTCCTTTTATAGACATTTACTTTTTTTGGGGATCGCGGGTCTCTCCCAAGACCCATTACTCGAATCGCGATGTCGGGTAAAATTTTTCAAATATCGAAATTGACCTTATGTGGTCGGGTGGCATGTGCGATGTATACATGCAATTTTGGAGTCGCCACCGATCGATTTATTGGAAGGTACGATCGGAAAACCTTACCGAGCGGTCGGGAGAAACCGTTCAGTTCCGCGAAAACCGGAGATTTTGGGTCCGGGGACTTGGTTACGCCAAATTTCATGTTTGACGCCCTTTCGGTTACCGATGTTGATTGTCTTTCTAACCTAAAATTTCATACAGATGCGATATCGGGTGAGGTAGGCCCTAACGGTTCTAAGTTTTCATGCGGATGGGAATTTTCTATCCTAATCAATCACAATCAGAAAAATTAATGCGCAATCAAAATCATTACAATCGATCAAATCAATCAATCAAGGTTTGATGTCTAAAATGGCCCTATCGGCCCACACAAAAATCAATTTTGGGTATCGGGGTGATTTGGTAAAAATTTGGGGCGGAAGGCCCGGAAGGGTAGAATGGTCATTTTTGGGAGTTTGGGACCCAAAAATCACAAAATTAGGGTCGGGCCAGTTGAATGTGGCCATTTCCCATTTTTTGTGATTTTATGGAATTTTTCTAATTTTTTCTATTTTTTGGAATTTTCATTTATTTTTCAAAAATATTGGAAATTTTCCGGATCGAAATTAATCAACCCTCGTAGTCTCAAAAATTTTCGATCCAGACTTTATGAGTCCCGAATCGATTTACAAATTTTTAGAAATTTTTTATGAAAATCTGGGAATTTTTATGAATTTTCTAAGTATTTTTACAATTTTTTTGGATTTTTGGAAATTTCTTTTTATTTTTTATTATTTTTTATTAAAGAACCGGACCGGGTCAACCGGTCAACGGCCGGTCAACCCGGTCAGACCCGACTCGGACATGCCCGCGACACCAAAACGACACCGTTCCTATTTTCTAATAATTTTTTTTTTTTGATTTTCTAATACTAAATCCTAATATTCGAATATACACAAAAATGATGGACGGCTGAGATCAATTCTAGATTTAATCTCAGCCGTTTGCACATCTAGGAACAAAACGACGTCGCCTTTACCTATATCCCTAAAACGACGCCGCATGCCTTAACCAAACGGACGGTCGGGATCTAACCTAGATCTAATCTAAGCCGTTCGTTCTATCTCTGCTAAAACGACGCCGGATCAACTAAATGCATGGACGGTCACGATCTAACCTAGACTCAATCTGGACCGTCCATTCCTTCCAAGGCTAAAACGACGACGTTCACCTAAGCTAATGGATGGACGGTCGGGATTAAACCCTAGACTCGATCTCGACCATTCAACCTTCAAATGCCCGTAACGACGCCGTTCATTCCTAAGCTAAACGGCAACGTTTTTGATTTCTTTTATTTTCTAACTAATATACCTAATATCCGGAATTACAAAATAAAGATCCAACGGCTGAGAATCAAACTACCCTATTTATCTCGGCCGTTGGATCGGATTCGAGTCGGCCCGCTCGCGCCAACGGCCGAGCCGACTTCGCATCCAGGTGGACCTATCCACGCAGCGACACATAGGCCCTTTGACCGGTTGACTCGCCACGTCGACATCGTCGTCTTCCTTGAGACGACACCGAACGGACGACCGAGGTTTCCCGGCGAGATCCGACGGTGAAACCTCGGCCGATTGACCCCAAACCAACGCCAAATTACTCATATCAACCTCCGGATCAACATACTCAAAGATCGGACAAGTTCAACGGCTGAATCGTAAGAATCGAACTAATCACGGTCACTACAGGCAAGACTGATTTCAATCAAACAATATAGAGCATAACAACGCAATTCGAGCTTCAGAAACGCTTAGCTTAGGTCGGGAATACTTACCTCGGGCTCGGATCGAGCCCGGAGTTGCCGGATTCGCTTGGCCGAAGTCCGGCCGGGCCGCGTATGGTTGAAGGTTCGACTCGACGTAATAGGGAGAGATCAATGCGGAATAACAATGCGAACGTGATTAGAAGTGATCGAGGAACAAAAGGCACAAATCAATTTAAGAAATCATGCACGAGGAAGTGATATGCCATAGTTGCACAGTAAGGAAACTAGAAGCTCGACTCACCGATTCTGGAGCTCGAAACTTGACCGAGCTGTCGCGATCGAATGCTGGAGCCTAGACGAAGCTTCCGGACGTGATTTCAAACCTTGATTCACTCTAGATTGGCCTGGCCAAGAGCTCACGATCGAGCTCGAGTTCTCGACCGAGCGAGCGGGAGAACGAGCTCTCTCTCGTTTTCTCTCTCTCTCTCTAGCTCTCTCAACAACTTGCGAACGTAATGAGCCCCCTCTCTTCTAGAATCCTCTCTTGGCTATTTATACTCGGATTTCAAAATGGGCGCGCGCGGGTGAAGCTTGGCCGAGGCCCTCACGTGCCATTCACACGAGTCTAGGCTCGCCGGGACGGTGACGGAATCGTTAGGATTCCGTCCCGATCCGTTAGCCACGCGCCGTCGAGCTAAAATGAGCACATATTTACACGATTTGGCACTATGTTGACTTTTTGCTCCACCGTGCCTTTGACCAGCTATTCCGGCCACCTCCGGCGGCCATTGACCGAGCCGCCGGTGGATCGGTGTGAGCATGACCTGCACACGCAAACCCCCCACACCAATTAGCTTAATCATACACGAATTGGCCTTCAATTTGGCCATTGAAATTGACCATCCAAACCTGCAAATCGCGAGTCGTTCGAGGAAGACGACACTGTTTGGACCGGTTCGACCGGTCCGACCGGGTGATCGACCGGTCCGAACCAGGTTCGCATGCAGTGTTCTTTGCAAAATTTTCAAAATTAGTTGAAATTGAGTGGGGATTTTTGCAATTAAACTTCAAAATTGGACTTAGGGGCCTGAATCCTATATAAAAATGTGATTTTGCCCAAAATTTCATGTCAATTTCAACAAAAACCCCAAATTTTCGTAAATGCCCAAATTAGGGAAATGTTCAATTGAATGTCAATTTGATAAAATTGGACCATGAGACCTATGCCAATCAATTTGAAATGTATGAAAATATAGGGTAACAGTTCAATTTTACCAAGATAGTCCCTCAATTAAAAGTAATTTCGAAAATTGGCCAATTGAGGGACTAAATTGCAAATAATTTGGGGATTTGGACTAATTCGTGCAATTGGCGCAATTATGTGTGCAATTGATCAAATTGAAGTTCAAAGGGACCACAATTGAATGTCTAGACTCCAAATGTGCAAAAATTGCAAATAAAAAGACTCAATTGGTATTTTTTATGAAAATTCAACCTTAGGCATTGTGAAGAAACACCTAAAATTGAACTCAATTTTTGATTTTTCTTGAGGTCAATACTAAAAGGGAATTAAAAGAAAAATATTGAACATTTTTGTGTATTTTTGTGACCTCGAAAAGTATTTTTTATGATTTTTCAAGTATTTTCCTATTTTCCTAAAATATTAAAAAAAAAGCGAAAAATATGAAAAAATATTTTTTGTTCCAAATTGGTTCCTTAAGCTTGGCCAAGGCTTCCAATGTTGATTTTTCAATTTTTATTTTTTTGTGAATTTTTAATGAATTTTGGAAAATAAAACTAAAGGAAAACCGACTAAAAAATTCGGGTGTCAACAGTTGCCCCTCTTTGAAAGTAATCTCGGTTAGAGGTTGCTTTCAAAGACAAGGTGACACCTGGATCTTTTGTCGACTCTGCTGGGGAAAAATCTAAAGAAAATAAGTCTTGACATCAAATTGCTTTACCTTTGCGGTTTAAGCTCTAACTCCGTGGGGAATTATTTCCAATTTATGCTCATTTCATGTGAAAGAGAGATGAGAAGAGAGAGAGACTTACCCGTAGCTCACCTGTCTATGGTTTGAGATTTGTTGATCTGAGGTTGAAAAATTGAATGCATGGAATTACCTGTGGACGGTTTGGCGCGATTTTGCAATGGTCAGCGTCCGTCCGGTGTCGAGTGGTGATTTGAAGATTTGGAAGGAAGGTTCACCCTTGTAACAAAGGGGTTTCACCTATTTAAAATGGGTTTGACTATCCACTAGGGATTCATCATTTAAAAAGGGGGCAGATCGGCTTTCGTCTCTCCAAGCTACTCACCGTTCCGAAAGGGGAGGTTCACCCTTGTAACAAAGGGGTTTCACCTATTTAAAATGGGTTTGACTATCCACTAGGGATTCATCATTTAAAAAGGGGGCAGATCGGCTTTCGTCTCTCCAGCCTACTCACCGTCGAAAGGGGAGGTTCACCCTTGTAACAAAGGGGTTTCACCTATTTAAAAGAGATTGGCTATCCTCCATGCGGGGACTCACCATCTAAAAAGCAGATCGGCTTTCGTCTCTCCAGCTACTAACCGTCGAGGGGGGGAGGTTCACCCTTGTAACAAAGGGGTTTCACCTATTTAAAAGAGATTGGCTATCCTCCATGCGGGGACTCACCATCTAAAAAGCAGATCGGCTTTCGTCTCTCCAGCTACTAACCGTTCGAGGGGGAGGTTCACCCTTGTAACAAAGGGGTTTCACCTATTTAAAAGAGATTGGCTATCCTCCATGCGGGGACTCACCATCTAAAAAGCAGATCGGTTTTCGTCTCTCCAGGCTACTAACGCATCGAGGGGGAGGTTCACCCTTGTAACAAAGGGGTTTCACCTATTTAAAAGAGATTGGCTATCCTCCATGCGGGGACTCACCATCTAAAAAGCAGATCGGCTTTCGTCTCTCCAGCTACTAACCGTCCGAGGGGGGAGGTTCACCCTTGTAACAAAGGGGTTTCACCTATTTAAAAGAGATTGGCTATCCTCCATGCGGGGACTCACCATCTAAAAAGCAGATCGGCTTTCGTCTCTCCAGCTACTAACCGTCTGAGGGGGAGGTTCACCCTTGTAACAAAGGGGTTTCACCTATTTAAAAGAGATTGGCTATCCTCCATGCGGGGACTCACCATCTAAAAAGCAGATCGGTTTTCGTCTCTCCAGCTACTAACCGTATGAGGGGGGAGGTTCACCCTTGTAACAAAGGGGGTTTCACCTATTTAAAAGAGATTGGCTATCCTCCATGCGGGGACTCACCATCTAAAAAGCGAGATCGGCTTTCGTCTCTCCAGCTACTAACCGTCGAGGGGGAGGTTCACCCTTGTAACAAAGGGGTTTCACCTATTTAAAAGAGATTGGCTATCCTCCATGCGGGGACTCACCATCTAAAAAGCAGATCGGTTTTCGTCTCTCCAGCTACTAACCGTCCGAGAGGGGAGGTTCACCCTTGTAACAAAGGGGTTTCACCTATTTAAAAGAGATTGGCTATCCTCCATGCGGGGACTCACCATCTAAAAAGCAGATCGGTTTTCGTCTCTCCAGCTACTAACCGTTCGAGAGGGTGCCATCGAGGACCTAGGTTGACTAGTGTACCTACTGAGCTCAAACCCTATTTCAAATTTTCAAATAAACAGATCGGTTTTCGTCTCTCCAGCTACTAACCGTCCGAGAGGGTGCCATCTGAGGACCTAGGTTGACTAGTGTACCTACTGAGCTCAAACCATATTTCAAATTTTCAAAAAGGCAGATCGGTTTCGTCTCTCCGGCTACTAACCGTCGAGAGGGTGCCATCCGAGGACCTAGGTTGACTAGTGTACCTACTGAGCTCAAACCCTATTTCAAATTTTCTAAAAGTGGGGGATCTCGAGGACACGGGGACTCCGGAAGACCCTGCAGAAAATCCAAGTTAATCAAATCTTAAAATGCAACTTTTCCGAGGATTTGGGATCACCGGGGAACTCTCGAGAAAGTTCAATCAAACATGATTAGTATGACAATTTTAAGTTCTTGGGAGAAATTTAAGAATTCTAGACAAATTTTCAAAGTGTATTTGTGAGGGAAATGTGTCCAATCACAATTTCAAATCTCCATCGAGGATGGATTTTGAATGACACATCCTAAGTGTTCTTCAAAAAGGTTGTTTTAAAAAATTTTCAAAAGGATTTTCCTTCATCCAAGAGGGCTTCTCACCGTTTTGGAAAGGCTTTTTCTTAAAATTCAAATCTGCTCGCAGGAAACCTAACCTTGAGGTTTCGGGATCATTCGAGATGCATACAATCGACTAATCGGTAGAAGGCATTTTAAAAGGGACCGTAATTCAGGCCAGGTCAAAGGCTTATCAATGGATATTCAATTTAAGGTTTAGAAATGAATCTTGATCAAAAATAGCTTCTTCGGGTCTACAAGTCAAGAACCCCGAAGACATGATAAGACAGGATTGTACTTACCTCTTTAAGCGGTAGCTTCCTGTGTGATCTCTTGCATCAACCTGAAACACCTCTTAGATCAGAAAAGTTTTGGTGACAGGTTGTATTTTGGCTTAAGGTGGGCCCTTTAAGGACGGCTATATTTTCAAAGAGGGGTGAACTTTGGTGATCACCTTGACATTTTTCCAGCTTTCATTTGCTTTTGCAGTAGATTCATGATCATTTTTTGCTCAATTGATTTTGAGGATTTTCCTCTTTCATCTTGCTAATTTTTTTCAGGATTTGCCCTTTTCGGGGTGTTCTTTTCATGGGCTTTGGCCTTGCTTTTACCAGGCACTTTGCTTTTTCTAACCCTTTCATTCTTCATCATTTTTCGCATTGACCGGCTCTTTTGAGACCAGTATCAAGAATTTTTCCAAATTATGCATTTTGGCTTATTGCCGGTAATTCCTTTGCTTGCCCCAGTGTGGGGAGGGTGATCACCAACAAGGGTTTAGAAATGAATATTCAAAGGTTCAAATTGGCTTTTCAAAGGGGTAAGTGTTCGGGGATATAGAAATGAAATGCTTTTCTTCACTTTGAGGTGTTCCGAGTCTTTGCTAGAAATCACCGGAAGCTATCACAAAAAGATTGATGCAGGTTAGCACAATAAAGTCTTACCTGATCTTTTCTCCAAGGAATCATCCCATGAACCTCCAAACATGCCCCAGTGTGGGGTGGTTCTTGACAGGGTTGTATTCATAAAATTCTCCCTTTTTGGCTCAGAGTGGTTATCAAGGGATATAAATGTGTATGGATAATTTTGAAATGGAAATGCCTTTCATCACTTCAATCCATGTAATCACCGCGAATGACCCATACGTCCCAAAGTTAAGCTCTTTCGCTCTATCACTCTCACTCATCACTCAAGTGTATCGGGGACGTATTTAAGGACAAAGTTTGCCTCTTTTCATCTGAAGGATCACTCTTTTGAAAAGCTTTCAAAGCATGCCCTTTTATAGAAACTCGGGGTATTTCATCAAAAATTCATCATTCGCAAAAATCTTCATTAAGAGGGTATTCAAATGACGTTTCTGAAATTTGAAAGGAATGTTTCTTTGAAAGAGCTCTGTTGCTTTGCAAATCCAAATTTTTCCACGTTTTAAGCATAACAGTATATGAAAATACTTTGTAAAGGAGGAGAACCTCAAACCTGTCTTCTTCAAATATTGGCTTCTGTCCCCTGTAAAAACAAAAGGAAACAAATCGGTTCAAGATATTCCAAAATTTTAAGTTCCGAAGCGATTTCTCCTGTATTCTCCGGATGTTGACTCCTGTTTCCTGTAAAAATAAAAGGAAACAAATCAGTTAAAAATATTCAAAATTCCAATTCCCGAAGCGACTTCCTCCTGTCATCTCCGGATGTTGACTCCTGTTTCCTGTAAAAATAAAAGGAAACAAATCAGTTAAAAATATTCAAAATTCCAATTCCCGAAGCGACTTCCTCCTGTCATCTCCGGATGTTGACTCCTGTTTCCTGTAAAAATAAAAGGAAACAAATCAGTTAAAGATATTCAAAATCTGTAATCCAAAGTAACAGATAACTTCCCTTTTGATCAATTGCTCTGCAAAGTTCTTCATGATTCCCAATTCACCTGCAAAAATACGAATATATGCAAATGCATGTATGCAAATGTCATGCGAATGCAAAATCTTTATGTGACTCAGATCTGCTCATCAATCGCTTTGAAGCTCAATTTATTTCAAGGAAAATATCTCTTCACGGCGTCTGCATTTACTGGACTTGTCAACTCTTCTCCGTCCATGTTTACAAGTATAAGAGCTCCCCCGGATAAGACTTTCCGAATCACGTAGGGGCCTTCATAATTTGGCATAAATTTGCCTCCTGGGTGTTGTGCATTTGGAAGCATTTTCTTCACAACTAGCATCCCCGCTTCAAAATTTCTAGGCTTGACCTTCTTGTTAAAAGCTCTGGCCACCTTTTTCTGATAACTTTGACCATGACAGATAGCCCTTAATCGCCTTTCATCAATCAAATTCAATTGTTCGTGTCTCTGCCGGTCCCACTCATCCTCTGTGAGTTCTATTTGAGACAGGATCCTTAAAGAGGGGATTTCCACCTCTACCGGTAGGACTGCTTCCATACCGTATACCAAAGAATAGGGAGTTGCCCCGGTTGAAGTACGAATGGAAGTTCGGTAGGCCATGAGAGCATACGGCAATCTTTCATGCCAATCTCTATATTTCTCAGCAGTTTTGGCTAATATCTTCTTGATGTTCTTGTTTGCCGCTTCCACAGCTCCGTTCATTTGTGGGCGGTAAGGTGAAGAGTTAAGGTGTCGTACCTTAAATTGTTCCAATAGTTGATCGACAACCTTGTTGTTCAAATTCGAGCCATTGTCCGTAATGATGGCTCTTGGCACTCCATATCTTGAGATGATATCTCGCTTGATAAACTTAGCCACACTATTCGCGGTGACATTGGCATATGAGCTGGCTTCAATCCATTTGGTGAAGTAATCAATAGCCACCAGAATAAAACGATGTCCGTTTGAGGCCTTTGGGTTGATAGGGCCAACCATATCAATTCCCCACATGCAGAATGGCCATGGCTCTGACATTTGATGTAGCTCGGTTGGCGGCGCATTTATCCTGTCGCCGTATACCCGGCATTGATGACAGGATCTAACATGCTGGTTGCAATCCGACTCGATAGTCATCCAATAATACCCGAGTCTCATGATCTTCTTAGCGAGGAGGTGGCCATTCATATGCGGTCCGCATTCCCCTTCATGAATCTCTTTCATAATGAGATTCGCTTCTTTCGAATTTACGCACCTCAGCGGGACTGAGTCAAAGGATCTCTTGTATAGGATCTGTCCGCTGAGGAAAAATTTAGATGCCATCTTGCTTATGTACTTTTTATCTTCTCGGTTGACTGTTTCTGGGAATTCGCCCTTCGTAGGTAATTCTTGATGTCATGATACCACGGTTCCTCATCGGGTTCTTCTTCAATGACCATGCAGTATGCGGGTTGCTCAAGGATGTCAATCCTTAACGGTTCTATCTCAAGACCATTTTGCACTTGTAACATGGCTGATAATGTGGCCAAAGCATCAGCAAAATGGTTACGAGTTCTCGTGAGATATTCAAAAGTGATCTCCTCAAAATGTTGGATCAGCTCCTCGAGGTACTTATGATAAGGAATAAGCTTGGGATCCTTTGTCTTCCACTCCCCTTGAGTTTGTAAAATGATTAGCATGGAATCTCCATATACCAAGTAGCTTCTTCACCTTTAATGAGATGGCCAATTGTAATCCTAGTATGCAGGCTTCATATTCGAAATGTTGTTGGTGCGGGGAATACCAACTTGGCTGAAACTGGATAATGTTGATCTTCGGGGATATCAAAACGCCCCTTGATGCACGATCCAGTGAGGTTCACTGCGCCGTCGAAGTACATTGTCCATTTGTCTTGGGATATATTCAGGATTTGACCTCCCTTGTTTTGCTCGAAACGTCCTTAGGAGGGTTCTCGGCTAGCATATCAGCAATCGCTCTTCCCTTAACAGATTTTTGGGGAGAGGTTTTGATATCGAACTCGAAAGCGTATTTGCCATTTAGCCATCTTTCCCAACAACGTTGGTTTCTCCAAAAGGTATTTGATGGGGTCATTCTCGGTGACCAATTCTATATGATAATGCAGCGTATCTTGCCTCAATCTGTGGAGGACCCCGGACCAATGCTACGCAAGTCCTTTCCACTTCTTTGGATACTTGACTTCAGATGTTGTAAACTTTTTGCTCAAATAATATATGGCCCGCTCTTTACGATCCTTGGGGTTAGTTTGGGCAAGTAAAGCTCCCAGGGATTCATCATTAACTGTCGGATATAGAGTTAGAGGAATGTTAGGGATAGGAGGTACCAATACTTGGAGGTTGTACCGGATATTCCTTGATCTTCTCAAATGCTTGTTGGCATTCCGCATCCCATTTCACCTTTGCACCTTTCTTTAGCAACTTGAAGAAGGGTTTCGCCGTTTTCGATAGTTGGGATATGAATCTGGATATATAATTCAATCTTCCCAAGTAAACCCCTTACTTCTTTAACAGAACAGGAGTTCCTATTTCCCATATGGCTTTAATCTTGGAAGGGTCAATTTCAATACCACGGCTGCTCACCACAAATCCTAGCAGCTTTCCGGACCTTGCGCCAAATACGCATTTCGCAGGATTCAACTTGAGCTTATATTTTCTCAATCGATCAAATAACTTCTTCAGCACTTTAACATGGTCTTCTCCAGGCTTGGACTTGGCAATCATATCATCCACATAGACCTCGATCTCCTTATGTATCATATCATGAAAAAGGGTCACCATAGCCCTCGATATGTTGCACCTGCATTTTTCAACCCAAATGGCATCACCTTGTAACAAAAAGTTCCCCATTGTGTAGTGAATGAGGTCTTGATCTTATCTTCTTCCTTCAGCATGATTTGATTATATCCACGAGAATCCATCCATAAAGGAGAACAATTCAAAACCCGATCAGATCGTCGACAGCACATCAATGTGCGGTAGGGGAAAATCATCCTTGGGACTAGCTTTGTTCAAGTCCCGATAATCCACGCATATTCTAATTCTCCCATCCTTCTTCTTAATGGTACGATATTGGCGACCCAATCAGCATATGGGACCGCCTCGATAAATCCAACTTTAAGGAGCTTCATCACCTCTTCCTTGATTTTATCCGCCAGTTCGGGATTCATTCTTCTAGGTGATTGATTTACTTTGGTGTGCAAGAAGGATATGTGGGCAAAGCATGCTCCACAATCTCACGATCTAGACCCGGCATGTCAAGATACGACCGTGCGAAGATATCTTGATATTCCTTGAGTAACACCGTCATTCTTAAAATATCTGCTTTGCAGACAGGTGTCCTCCTATTTTCACTTCCTTGACGCAATCAGAATCTCCCAAATTAATAGTGATAGGTTCTTCAGAAATAGGAGGCTTAGATTCTTCGAAACAATCCCATTCTTTCTTGATATCGCTCACATCAACCTCGTCTATATCAACTTCGCATGCATAGTCATCGAGCTGATCTCGAGTCACATATTAACCTTTATTATGTATGGGTGGGATGACATGCCTGAAATGCACCATGAAAGGTTAGTATTTAAAGATGATAAAATTGAAGGATGCATGATTTTTATCATGAAAACATTTTTCAAATTCCAATTTTTTTAGACAAAGAAAGGAGAACTAGTCCACGATCTTCCGGACATCCTGGTTCTCAAAAGCTATTTAAAATCCAAGATCATATGGCGGATCGGGCCTCAAGTTTCATGGTAGAATCAATTGTCATCATCGGACCAATCCGTTACTCCACATGTCCGTAATCAAGTTTGTGATGATTTTCATTAATAGATGCAACTAAGAACAATACGATCTTGCACTTCCTGGATCACAAAGCATGTGACCCAAAGGGTGCTAAAACATTCAAAAAGTTTTAAAGCAAGTGCAGTAATCAAAATGCATTAAAAGATAAAGTTCAGAAAGAGCCTTTTACTCGGGGGTGGGGAAATCATCGTTCAGCCACTCAATTATCACGTTCACCCGATTATCCAGGAACGGGTTGAATAAGTCCGGCTCGCATTCTCGGAAATGTCCTCATCTTCCAGCCATTTGCCTCCCTTAGAGAATACCTCGAATAAAGGGTTTAGGAGCATTTTTCTCTAGCTTTCCATACATCGGTGCCTATGAAACGGCCACCTTAGCGTCCACGGCGTCCACGGTCTCCATAACAATTGTTTCGACCTCGGCCTCGACCGGTGTTATTTTTTCGCTATTCCATTATAACCCAGACCAACCTTGTGGTCATTTGAGTCCAAATTCAAAGGGTTACGGATTCCCCGACCATGTTTCCCTAATCCAGTACCGGAATAAATCCATTCGAGAGTAGCACTTTTCCCGCCATAGTCGCAGGTTTGAAAGCTCTGGTATAGCCACCTTTGCATCTCGGTGACACATGCATGACAGATACAATGTCAAAGGTGTGATAACTCAGCTCCTCCTCTTTTGAGGGTTCAATGTATGGGACCATCCCTTTTAAAGCGGCTCGATGCCCTGTCTCGCCATGGACGGTGATCAATTGACCCTTGACCACAAATTTTAACTTTTGATGCAGAGAGGAAGGTACCTCTCCGGACACATGAATCCACGGTCTTCCCGGGAGCAAGGTGAAGGCGCTTGGAATATCCAATACTTGGAACGGTATAGAAAATGTTACCGGTCCAATGACAATGTCCAATTCGATCTCTCCTACAACATTCTTGGAGACTCCATCAAATGATCGGATGGTGGCCTTGGATGTCTTCACAAAATCTTCATTGATCCCCAAGCTTCTCAAAGTGCTTAGTGGACACAGGTTGAAAGCGGAACCATTATCAATCAAGACGTGAGGCACCTCTTTTCCAGTGACACCTCACAGCTATGTAAAGGGCTTTGTTGTGGACCCGCCCTTCTTTCGGGAAGTCTTCGTCCGAGAAGGATATCTGGTCCTTCCGAAGGATAGCACCCACAAAGTCTCCCAATTGCACTTTGTTAATTGTCTCTGGAACATGCACCTCATCCAGCACCTTCAAAAGGGCGTCTTTGTGCTTTTCGGAATTTTTGAAGAGATCCAAGAAGGAAATCCGTGCGGGCATCTTCCGCAGTTGGTCAACGACATCATATTCACTTGGTCCTCACGACCGATTGCAACTTCTCAACCTCTTCCGCAGTTGGGATTCTCTTTTCAGAATCCACTTCTCTCGGGGATAACATCTTCGCGATCTCATTATGGCGTCAATCTCGCCCATTCCATAATCCCA
>NW_025955893.1:0-20000 GCF_020921035.1 Rhodamnia argentea
CTCCCGGGAACAGATCCAGTGGAGACGGGGCGGGGCCTGTAGCTCAGAGGATTAGGGCATGTGGCTACGAACCACGGTGTCGGGGGTTCGAATCCTCCTCGCCCACAACCGGCCCAAAAGGGGAAGGACCTTTCCCTATGGGGGTAGGAAAATCATGATCGGGATAGCGGACCCAAGGCTATGGAACTTGGGTGTGGGTCTTTGTCGAAATTAAATGGCCTTCCTTTTTTCCTTTTATTTATTATTTCTCATTAAGGGCTGAAAAATGAAATATAGTATGCCCCGTCCTATTTGATTTTGTTTTACGCCCCGTAACTCTTCCTCAGCCAGGCTTGGTCAAAATAGCAGAGCAAGTCAAAATATTAGTAGCATAGCAAAAATGCGTTCCTCGTCATTAATATGGTTGCTCGCGGTAATTGTGGCCTCTCGGGGAGAATCGATAACCGCATCTTTGAAGCACCTGCTAGAACAAAAAAAAATCAGAAAATTTAATATGGGCTATTTTAAAAAGCCCCACCCCAGGTCATGGAACAAAGGGTTATCCCGGACCTACACCGAGATATTGACGGTGATTCTCAAATATCGAAGAACAGAATGTGATACGATGAGATAGAATGCAATAGAAACAAAGACACAGGGAACGAACGGGTTACCTACTCTTAACGGTCAAAGCGAACCCTTTCATTCTGAATTCTTTAATTCCAAATGAATCAAATCTCCCCAAGTAGGATTCGAACCTACGACCAGTCAGTTAACAGCCGACCGCTCTACCACTGAGCTACTGAGGAACAACGGGAGATTCGATCTCATAGAGTTCAATTCCCGTTCTCAACTCATAACCAATATGAGCTCGAAGTTTCCTTCGTAACTCCCGGAACTTCTTCGTAGTGGCTTCGTTACATGCCTCATTTCATAGGGAACCTCAAAGTGGCTCTATTTCATTATATTCCATCCATATCACAATTCCATTCATTTCATATACCTTTGGTGTCATTGACATAAGAGATGTCCTTTCTAGTCTATATCTTTCTATTTCTATATATGGAAAGTTAAAAAATCATTATATAATAATCCAGAAAAGAAATCGAAACAGAAAAGAAAAAAGGGAGGTTTGTGATGATTTTGAAATCTTTTCTACTAGGTAATCCAGTATCCTTATGCATGAAGATAATAAATTCGGTCGTTATGGTCGGACTCTATTATGGATTTCTGACCACATTCTCCATAGGGCCCTCTTATCTCTTCCTTCTCCGAGCTCGGGTTATGGAAGAAGGAGAAGAAGGAACCGAGAAGAAGGTATCAGCAACAACGGGTTTTATTGCGGGACAGCTCATGATGTTCATATCGATCTATTATGCGCCTCTGCATCTAGCATTGGGTAGACCTCATACAATAACTGTCCTAGCTCTACCGTATCTTTTGTTTCATTTCTTCTGGAACAATCACAAACACTTTTTTGATTATGGATCTACTACCAGAAATTCAATGCGTAATCTTAGCATTCAATGTGTATTCCTGAATAATCTCATTTTTCAATTATTCAACCATTTCATTTTACCAAGTTCAATGTTAGCCAGATTAGTCAACATTTATATGTTTCGATGCAACAACAAGATGTTATTTGTAACAAGTAGTTTTGTTGGTTGGTTAATTGGTCACATTTTTTTCATGAAATGGGTTGAATTGGTATTAGTCTGGATACAGCAAAAGAATTCTATTCGATCGAATAAGTACCTTGTGTCAGAATTGAGAAATTCTATGGCTCGAATCTTTAGTATTCTCTTATTTATTACCTGTGTTTACTATTTAGGCAGAATACCGTCACCCATTGTTACTAAAAAATTCAAAGAAACCTCAGAAACGGAAGAAAGGGGGGAAAGCGAGGAAGAAACAGATGTAGAAATAGAAACAACTTTCGAAACGAAGGGGACGAAACAGGAACAAGAGGGATCCACCGAAGAAGATCCTTCTCCTTCCCTTTTTTCGGAAGAAAAGGAGGATCCGGACAAAATCGATGAAAGGGAAGAGATCCGAGTGAATGGAAAGGAAAAAACAAGGGATGCATTCAACTTTCAAGAGACATTCTATAAAGATAGCCAAGTTTATAAAACTTCTTATATGGATAGGAAAAAAAAGAAAGAGAATTCGAAGTTAGAAATATTTAAAGAAGAACCATTTTTATTATGGTTTGAAAAAATAAGAAAGGTATTTATTAATTATTATTAAATAGAAATAGAATAAGTAAATAGAATTAAGAATTCATTTTTTTGTTGAAATATGAAATAAATGAAACTTAAAAAAAATTCAAATTAAAAAAATACAAAAAGGAATAAATTAATAAAAAGATTAATACAAACAATAAATACAATAAGAGATAAGAAGAGATGCGACCGCACCCTACATATTTGATACCTTCTCCAAAAAAGAAACTTGTAAGACCAAAACCATTCGTAATTCCATCAATTACTCGTCTATCAAAAAAATGAATTAGTTCAGCTAGTCCTCTTATACCCTGAGTTAAGGATATTGTATAAAAAGCATCTATGTAACCACGATTATATGACCAATCATATATCACATTTATTATTTTGTCTCCTAAAATTCTATTAATACCTCTTTTAGAAAACGAATTTAGTAAGTTCAAATTTTGTAAAGATGAATAAATAGGCTTATATAAAAAAGACGATATAAATATTCCGAAAAAAGCTATACTGACAGAAAAACTTGCATTTGTCACAAATTCATACCAATCCACAGAATTATTTGAATTCTGATGTAAAAGGTTTATAGACGGATTTAACAATTTGGATAATATATCCAAATGAATTCCTTCTTGATTAAAAGAAAAGGGAATTCCTACGACTCCAACAAACAAAGTAAATAGAACTAATATAACCATGGAAAATAGCATAGTATTGTCCGATTCATGAGGATAAGAGAAAATATTTTGAGTACCAAAATGAGTAATAGTAATAAAGGGGTGCATCCTGTTTTTTCCATTACCACCAATTTGATATGTCTTATTCCAAAAAAAAGAAGCCCTTTGATTATTATTCATTGTTAATAAACTTAATAAACGAAAATTGTTTTTAATCGTTTTTGGTACTTCTTTTCCCCATAGAGATATTGAATGGTAGGAACTACTTTTTTGACCACTGTAATTTTGAAAATGAACATTGAAATGTCCCTCAAAAGTAAGTAAATAGATCCGAAACATATAAAATGCGGTTAATCCTGCTGTAGAACAAGCTATTATTGCGAAAATAGGTGAATACAACCAACTATCATTAAGAATTTCATCTTTGGACCAAAAACAAGCAAGTGGAGGAATACCACAAAGAGAAAGTGTACCTACTAAAAAAGCAGTTTTTGTAATTGGTACATGCTTTTTTAAACCTCCCATAAGAACCATATTCTGACTTTTATCTGGAGAATATCCAACAATAGCTTCCATTGAATGAATAATTGATCCGGATCCTAAAAACAACAATGCTTTCGAATAAGCATGAGTAATCAAATGAAATAAAGCGACTCGATAAGACCCCATACCTAGAGCTAACATCATATAACCCAATTGAGACATTGTAGAATAAGCTAAACCTCTTTTAATATCTTTTTGAGCAAGAGCTAAAGTAGCCCCTAATAATACTGTTATTATACCTATTAAGGATATGAAATTCATTATGTAAGGTATGATTATAAAAAGAGGAAGAAGTCGAGCTACAAGAAAAATGCCCGCTGCTACCATAGTAGCGGCATGTATAAGAGCCGAAATAGGAGTAGGACCTTCCATGGCATCAGGTAACCATACATGAAGGGGGAATTGTGCCGATTTAGCAACTGCACCGGCAAATAAAAGAAAGGCACACAAAGTAAGAAATAAAAAAGGAACCTCATTATTCGAAATCAAGTTATTGAATATTTGGAACAAATCCCGAAATTCAAAAGTACCGGTTATCCAATAAAGACCTAAAATTCCTAATAATAAACCAAAATCGCCTACACGATTCGTTACAAAGGCTTTTTGACAAGCAGTCGCCGCACTAGGTCGTGTGAACCAAAAACCTATTAATAGATAAGAACACATTCCAACTAATTCCCAAAAAATATAAATTTGTATCAAATTCGAACTAGTAACTAATCCCAACATGGAAGTATTGAAAAAACTCATATAAGCAAAAAATCTCAAATATCCTTGATCATGAGACATATAATTGTCACTATAAAAAAGAACCAAAATTCCAACAGTAGTAATTAATATTAACATAATAGAAGTAAGTGGATCTATTAAGTGACCGAACTCTAAAGAAAAATCATTATTAATGGTCCAAGACCATACATATTGATAGATAAAACTTCTATTTATTTCCTGAATAGATAGATAGACCGAAAGTATCATAACTATACTTAACAATAAAATACTAGGAAAAGCCCACATACGGCGAAGATTTTTTGTTGCCGTTGGAAAAAGTAGAAGTCCCATTCCTATTAACATAGGAACTGGAAGTGGAATGAAGGGGATAATCCATGAATATTGATATGTATATTCCATAAAAAAACCTTTTAATTTTTAATTAATTCTTTTTAATTCACCGACTCTTATATCTTTTTATAGGTTCAATAAAAATCAAGATATGGAAAACTTAAATAGAATTTGGATTCCTAATTATTCTGAATCTTTCTTCTTTACCCAATACTTCAAAGATTCAAAGCAAAAAGTTAGAATTGGTCAAATGATATGAATATGATCAAGTTACTATTTTAAAATGAAATAACACACTAATTCATTTTATTAATATTGAATATTAAGTATAAGTAAGATTTTTATGAAAATGCAGAAAAAAAATTCAATTATTATTACGATACGTATTCCGATAATTTATATCCATAGAGCAAATAATTACACCAAAATAGAGTAGTTATTACATTACTTTATTTTGATAGAAATAATAGGATGGTGCATACCAAAACTGGCCCAATAAAAAAAAAAAAAAAAGAATTAGTTCGTTTATTCATAATCATTAACTAATTCATGGTAGAACTGATTATCTTTCATTCGAATAAAAGACATTTATTTTTCTTTGTAGAAAACGCTAGCATATCCCACACTTTTCTTTCAATACCAGGGAGAAGAAATCGACTTAAAAGAAAAGACAAAATTACTAAGATGACTTTTATAAAATCATATATCCTTTGATTAACTACTAGTTTAATTCGAAATTTAAAAGAAAAAAAATGTGTACTCCTTCTTTTTCTTTTGAGCTTGACCAACTAATAAAAAACTAAAGTAATTTGAGTAATTCGGAATTTTTTAGATAAGGATTGGTTTTTAAAACTTTTCGGTGTATTTTTTTACATGGATAAATATAGCACGACGAAAATAGACAGAGATATAAAAAAAAGAAAAAATGGAATTGTTTGACCAATAGATGTCTTTCACATTCAACTAGAGAAATGAATAACTTTTTCAAATTTTTCATGGCCGTTCCAAAAAAGCGTACTTCTATATCAAAAAAACGTATTCGTAAAAACATTTGGAAAAAGAAGGGATATTGGGCAGCGTTGAAAGCTTTTTCCTTAGCGAAGTCTCTTTCTACCGGGAATTCAAAAAGTTTTTTTGTGCGATAATGAAATAGTCAAACACTAGATTAAATAATCTTAATCTTAAAATGGTACTTAAAAAAAAAAAAAAAAAAAAAAGAGACAAGGTTTCACTTTTTTTTTAATATGTTTTATCCGGTGGGGATTCTTATTTTCCTCATCGGTACACTTATCCGTCATATCATAATAAATAAGAAAATAAAAAAAAATTCTTAAACAAGATGTTCAGTTCAGGCCAATATCGAATTAGTTTTATAAATCCTAAATCAAATTCTTTACAGGACGAAAAACCAACCTAAGGTCTAAGGGTTAATATAAAGCTCTACAAATAGTTAAATAAAAAAATTTGGAATGGCACACTGTACTGTGATCCATAAAAAGACTTTTTTGTTCATTGATAAAAAAGTCCATCTTAGATCCATAAAATCAGATAAATGATAAATGAATTTTAAAATTCAAAAATGAAAAACAACTTTTTTTTTTGAGTTATATCTTTATCCTTGAATTGAAGTCATAACTATTTAGTTGCAAGATCTCCATTTTAGGAGAGCATAAACTACGAAAACGTCTCTGTTAAATAAAAAAGGAAACCTTCCATTTTCATTCAAAAATTAAATAAAATGATAATAAAGATTTTTATAGGAAACGCTTCAATCCATATTGAAACAAAACGAGTTCTTTCTCATCACTTTGAATGAAAAAAAAATATTGAATTGACTCCTTTAATCTCGACGATTAAAATGAAATAATAATATACTATTATTTCGAATATGCCGCTATGGTGAAATCGGTAGACACGCTGCTCTTAGGAAGCAGTGCTAGAGCATCTCGGTTCGAGTCCGAGTGGCGGCATGGCATCTTCTAAAATAAATAGAATAAATCCTATAATAAATTTCAATTCCGTAGAATTGGTTTACCCCGCTTTTTTATTTTAATTAAATTAAAACAATTTTATGATATTTTCCACTTTAGAACATATATTAAGTCATATATCCTTTTCGATCGTTTCAATTGTAATTACAATTTTTTTTATAAGCTTATCAGTCGATGAAATCGTAGGACTCTATGATTCGTCAGAAAAAGGCATGATAGCTACTTTTTTCTGTATAACAGGATTATTAGTCATTCGTTGGATTTATTCGGGACATTTCCCATTAAGTGATTTATATGAATCATTCATTTTTCTTTCATGGAGTTTCTCCATTATTCATATGGTTCCGTATTTAAAAAAACATAAAAATTATTTAAGCGCAATAACCGCGCCAAGTACTTTTTTTACCCAAGGCTTTGCTACTTCAGGTCTTTTAACTGAAATGCATCAATCCGAAATAGTAGTACCCGCTCTCCAATCCCAATGGTTAATGATGCATGTAAGTATGATGATATTGAGCTACGCAGCTCTTTTATGTGGATCATTATTATCAGTATCTCTCTTAGTCATTACATTGCGAAAAGCCATAAGGATTTTTAGTAAAAAAAACAATTTTTTAAATGAGTCATTTTCCTTTGTGGAGACCCAATACATGAATGAAAAAAGCAATGTTTTACTAAACACTTCTTTTTTTCTTCTCGAAATTATTACAGGGCTCAACTGATTCAACAATTAGATCAGTGGAGTTATCGTATTATTAGTCTCGGGTTTATCTTTTTAACCATAGGTATTCTTTCGGGAGCAGTATGGGCTAATGAGGCATGGGGGTCATATTGGAATTGGGACCCAAAGGAAACTTGGGCATTTATTACTTGGACCCTATTTGCGATTTATTTACATACTCGAACAAATAAAAATTGGGAAAGTTTCAATTGCGCAATTGTGGCTTCTATAGGCTTTCTTATAATTTGGATATGCTATTTGGGGGTCAATTTATTAGGAATAGGATTACACAGTTATGGTTCATTTAATTTACATTAAGATCGAATTAAATAAAAAAAAAAATACCGACAAATACAAACATAGAACAAGCCTATATAAAAATAGAATATAAAAATGAGTAAAAATAGAAGATAAGAAAACTTCCTAATTCATGTAGGCTGTCGAGAACCATTTGAATCACTACAATACTTGATTCAAAAGGTTCTCATAAAGACCAAAAATATCTGTTTACAAGTCCAATTTTTTTTTACTTAAGAGAAAAAGACTTTTTTTTCATTGTACAACGAACAATATTAAAAATAATAATAAGATTACCTTTTTATTTTTTCTTTTATTGATGAAAACTATTGATAAAAATAATTAGATAGAATAGCTTCGACCTTGTCAACAGATAGCGAGAGAACGAAATCTGGATAAATACCAATAGCTATTATTGGTAGAAGGATCGAGATGGAAACAAATAACTCTCGCGGCCCAGAATCAAAAAAATAAGAGTTTGGAACATTAAATAACTTGTATCCATAGAACATTTGGCGTAACATAGATAATAAATAAATAGGAGTTAATATCATTCCAATTGCCATTACAAAAGTAATTAGTATTTTTGGCATTAAAAGATATTGTTGGCTGGTAATTATTCCAAAAAATACTATCAATTCTGCAAGAAAACCACTCATACCCGGTAATGCAAGGGAAGCCATTGATAAGATACTGAACATCGTGAATATTTTTGGAAGGTGGATAGCCATTCCACCCATTTCGTCGAGATAAACAAGACGTATTCTATCATAACTCGTTCCTGCCAAGAAAAAAAGAGCAGCGCCAATAAATCCATGAGAGATTATTTGTAAAATGGCTCCATTGAGTCCCGTATCAGTTATCGAGCCAATTCCAATAATTATGAAACCCATATGAGATACAGAGGAATAGGCTATTCTTTTTTTTAAATTACGTTGACCAAGAGATGTTAAAGCTGCATAGATTATTTGGATTGCGCCTACTATAATCAACCAGGGAGAAAATATAGAATGAGCATGAGGTAATAATTCCATATTGATCCGAACCAACCCATATGCTCCCATTTTTAATAAAATTCCGGCTAGAAGCATACAAGTACTATAATGTGCCTCTCCATGGGTGTCTGGTAACCATGTATGTAAGGGTATAATCGGTAATTTAACAGCAAAAGCAATAAGAAATCCAATATAGAATAGTATTTCCAGTGCCACCGGATACGATTGATTAGCTAATGTTTCCAAATTTAATGTTGGTTCGTTGGAACCATATAAACCAATACCCAGAACCCCTATTAATAGAAAAATGGAACCTCCCGCAGTGTACAAAATAAATTTTGTAGCGGAATATAGACGTTTCTTTCCCCCCACATCGATAGAAGTAGATAAACGGGAATTAATTCTAACTCCCACATGATGAAAAAAAGTAAAAGGTCTCGAGAAGAAAATGATCCTATTTGACCGCTGTACATTGCTAACATCAGGAAATGGAATAATCGGGAATCTCGAGTAACTGGCCGAGCCGCTAAAGTAGCTAAAGTGGTGATAAATCCCGTCAGTAAAATAGGTCCTATAGAAAGTCCATCTATTCCCAATCTCCAGTAAAAATCAAAAAAATGAATCCATTTATAATCCTCTGTTAGTTGGGTTAATGGATCATTCAATTGGAAATGATAAAAGAATGTATAGGTAGTTAAAAGGAGTTCTAATAAGCATATACATATAGTATACCACCTTATTACCTTATTTCCTCTATGAGGTAGAAAGAAAATTAAAGAACCTGCGAATATCGGCAAAAGTACAATTATTGTTAACCAAGGAAAATAATTCGTGGTAAAGACAAGATACACTTAGACAAAAAAAACCCGTACTCGATAAAGAAAAAAGAATAATATATTATCTATTTTCGAGCACGGGTTTTTGTCGGTAAAAAAAATGAATTGTATTCAAAATGTATTTACGTGGTTTTTTCTGGAACGTATTAATACGCTAGACCCATGCTTCGAGTTGTTTCATGCCATAAATAAACTCGAACGCTCAAAAAATCTGTTGGACAGGCGGATTCACATCTCTTACAACCAACACAGTCCTCCGTTCTTGGAGCAGAAGCAATTTGCTTAGCTTTACATCCATCCCATGGTATCATTTCTAATACATCTGTTGGGCAGGCTCGCACACATTGAGTACATCCTATACATGTATCATAAATCTTTACTGAATGTGACATCGGATCTATAAGTTTTTGAATATCATCAATTTTCGATCTAGTAAACTTGTAAATGTATCATATATTTAGACACTAGATGATTCAATGGATTTTACCATAATTTTTCTAATCAATCGAATTCCGGATCGAGTCATGAGATCGGCCCAAGATACTTTGATTTCTTACGTTTTTCTCAAACCTACGTATTATACGTGCTAATTTGAATTGATGAATATTCTGATTTCTATAATTAATAATATATAATTAATACTACTTATTTATTCATTTATTCAACAAATTCGATTGATTGATACGAGTTGATTTTCTGTTACGATAAATTGACGAAACAATAGCTAATCCAATAGCTGCTTCGGCGGCTGCAATAGCTATAACAAAAATGGAGAAAATATCTCCTTTTAATTGTCGACTATCAAAAAAATCTGAAAATGTTACGAAATTTATATTAACCGCATTGAGGATAAGTTCAAGACACATAAGGGCTCTAACCATATTTCGACTCGTGATCAATCCATAGATACCAATAGAAAATAAATAAGCACTCAAAACAAGTACATGTTCGAGTATCATTGACCAGCTCCTTATTAATTTTGATTCATTTCAATATGAACAAGAATTCAACGTATTCAATTGACTATAATATAACAAGTACAAAACAAAGGAATAGATTGATATTTGGTAATGGATCAAAATAAAGAATTTCTATTTTCTACATGAACAGTTTTCAAATAGAATTGAAGATAAATGGATTTGATAACAGAAAACAAAGTTAAATTTTGATTGCTAGTAAATAGTTATAAAAATTTATCATTGACGAGCAACAGCAATTGCACCTATCAAAGCAACTAAAAGAATTATGGAAATGAGTTCAAATGGAAGAAAAAAATCTGTTGATAAATGAATTCCGATTTGTTGACTATTCCCTATCAAATCTTGCTCGATAATCTGGTTTGACTTTGTCGTCCAGATAATCCCGTACCAAGACGTATCTAAAATAGTAGTCATTAGTGAAACCAAAATACTTGTACAAACCAACGAAGTAATCCCATCTCCAACAGTCCAAAGATTCAAATCTTTGTAATATTCTGAACCATTCATGAACATCACAGCAAATAGAATTAAAACGTTTATAGCTCCTACATAAATAAGGAGCTGCGCAGCCGCTACAAAATGGGAGTTTGATAGAATATAAAATAAGGATATACAAACAAGAACCAATCCCAAAGAAAAGGCAGAATAAATTGGATTGGTAAGTAATACCACTCCTAAACTTCCTAATATAAGACCTGATCCCAGAAAAACTAAAAGAAAATCATGTATTGGTCCAGGCAAATCCATTATTATATGTAAAAGAGAAATAAATTGAAATGTTTTTCATGATTTTATTGACCTGACAAGGAATTTTTGAATTTTTTTAGGATATGCTCCTAATTGCATTTAATTCTAATCGAATGGATTTAAAATGGGTCTAGGTCCAATTAGTGGACCAATAGAATATGGTTTTCTCTTTACCCAAAAGATTTACACCAAAGAAAAGGGTAATTTAGCTCAAAACTCAAATTCTATTATTAGATTCAATTTTCAATCCAACTTGAATCGCACTTCTTACCAACTAATCAACAGTTAATTGGAATTTTTAGTTATTGACAAAAAAAAAAAAAAAGAAAGAACTCATTCCTGTAGATTAGATCAAATTGAACCTTACTAATTGGTGGAGATTCCTCTTTAATTAAAGGGGTTTCACATTTTTTTTTTATTTTATTATTACGAATTCGAAATTGTTCGAATTGTATAATCGTTAATTACTGACATTGGTAAACGACCCAAAGCGATTTGATTATAATTCAATTCGTGACGATCATAAGTAGAAAGTTCATATTCTTCAGTCATTGATAAACAATTTGTTGGACAATATTCAACACAGTTACCACAAAAAATACAAATTCCGAAATCAATACTGTAATTAAGCAAGCGTTTCTTTCGTATACCAGTTTCCAATTTCCAATCAACAACAGGTAGATCTATAGGACATACACGAACACATACTTCACAAGCAATGCATTTATCAAATTCAAAATGGATTCGGCCGCGAAAACGCTCGGATGTAATTAATTTTTCATAAGGATATTGAATAGTTACAGGTAAACGATTTGCGTGGGATAAGGTAATCATGAACCCCTGACCAATGTACCTTACGGCTCGTACTGTTTGTTGACCGTAATTCATGAACCCAGTTACCATAGGGAACATATCGTAAAGATCTATGAATAATTTTATGTTTGTTTCTTTCTCTTGTTTGATATTTGAGAGAAGTCGTAAATCTAGAATATCCTATTCCTTTTTTTTCCTTTACAATGAAATGAGTTGGAAAGAAGTTGTTAATAATAGATTACCGAGGGAAATGGGTAAAAGAAATTTCCATCCAAGATTTAATAATTGGTCTATTCTTAGTCTAGGTAAAGTCCATCTTGTTGTGATAGAAATAAACAAGAACAAATAAGTTTTAGCTAATGTAATAAAAATACCAATTGTCGTTCCAAACACTCTACCTACTTTATTTATTTCAAATAGCTCGGGAACGAATATATAAGGAATAGAGATATTCCAACCCCCTAAGTAAAGAACTGTTACAAATAACGAAGAAACTAATAGATTTAGATAGGAAGCAACGTAAAATAACCCAAATTTGATACCCGAATATTCGGTTTGATAACCTGCTACTAATTCTTCTTCTGCTTCTGGTAAATCAAAAGGTAATCTCTCGCATTCTGCTAGGGAAGAAATTAGAAAAACGAAAAACCCTATAGGTTGACGCCACAAATTCCATCCCCAAAAACCATATTTGGACTGGGCCTCAACTATATCAACTGTACTTGAACTGTTAGATAATCATAGTCGATGATAACATCACTATTCCCATCGCTATTCCAGAACCGTACGTGAGATTTTCACCTCATACGGCTCCTCGAGGGCCATCAATAAATCTAAGGACCAAATTGATATTATTTATATTGATATGTTTGTAGTATAATACTATAATATCGATTCGAAATTAAATATATTCAATTAAATATATATTCTATATAGATAGAGTTAAAACCGATCGGAAGGTCCTGAATTAGACCAATGAAATTCTGTCTGCTATAATAATAACTAAAAAAGCACTTCTGAATTGATCTCATCCTTTAATAATTAAAATTTTTCTTTATTGAGTAATAACTTAATCCTTCAATAAAATACTCTTTGTAAAAATATCAATAGATATTTCAACCCATTCTTTTTGATTACGAAAAAAAAAAAAAAAATTATACATTAGTTCCTGAATAATTTTTTTTTTTTTTTTCGTTCCTATTCTTCTTTCTGAAAAAGGGGGGTTTCAAAAAAAGGATTATTTCGTTCCTGATAGTCATTTTGGAATCTGTGGATAGGAGCATACTCTGAATCGGAATCGTGGGTAGTACTGCTTGATCATTTCTACTAACTTCAAGCCCCAATTACTATTCTTTTTATGTTATGTAAAAATTCCTTTTGGATAATTTATATAACAAATCTCTATTACGAATCCTTTATGTATTTTGGTGTTCCTAACCATCCACTGATTTTTGCTCAATCACCCGTTATGGTAATACATCGAAACGATAGTGAAAACTCTATACGGTTGATCTTTTGAGTTGAGCCCGCTTCAAGCCAGGATGACTAATCAACCAATCTTGGGGTAAAAGTCTTGCTTATATTTACTTTTTTGTTTAATTCTTGTACGTAGGAAATGAGACTCAATCTTTTTACTGCTAATTTCTAAGCTGTTTTCTTTCACTCATACAACTATCTGATTTAGGTCATCAAACTGAATGATGAATAAAAAAGGAGATATCTATTCAATTTCTTTTCGAAAAATAAAGAAAAGAGAATTTTATGTTTTAACGAATCGCACGTAGAGATATTGATAATACACAAAGAGTTAATGGTATTTCATAACTAATCGATTGAGCAGCGGCTCGTAGACCACCTAAAAAAGAATATTTATTATTTGATCCATATCCTGACATAAGAAGTCCAATGGGAGCAATACTGGAAATGGCAATCCATAAAAAAACACCGATATTGAGATCAGATAAAACAAAGTGATAACTAAAAGGAATTACTGAATAACTTAGTAAAATGGATATAACTGCTATGGATGGTCCTATACTGAATAAACGAATATCTCCTCTAGATGGAAAAAGATTCTCTTTGAAAATAAGTTTTGTGCCATCTGCTAAAGCTTGAAGAATTCCCAAAGGACCGGCGTATTCGGGACCAATACGTTGTTGTATTCCTGCAGATATTTCTCTTTCTAACCACACAATTACGAGTACACCTATTGTGATTCCCAATACAAGAGTCAAAATAGGTAAAAACATCCCTATGATTCCATAGACTTCTTTTAAAGATTCTAATCTAGAAAAAGAATTTATATCTTGTACTTCTGTTGTATCAATTATCATTTTAACGGTCAACTTCTCCCATAATGATATCTATGCTACCTAGTATTGTCATAATATCGGCCAATTTCATTCTTTTAACTAACTGAGGAATAATTTGCAAATTGATAAAACCAGGTGGACGAATTTTCCACCTCCAAGGAAAACCACTCTGATCTCCTATTAAAAAAATTCCCAATTCTCCCTTTGGGGCTTCAACTCTTACATAAAGTTCTTGCTTCGGCAATTCAAAAGTAGGAGAAGGTTTTTTACTAATGAATCGGTATTCAAAATCATTCCATTCGGGATCCCTTTCTCTAGCAAAGCACCGGGTTTCTAAATTCTCATAGGGCCCCCCTGGAATTCCTTCCAGGGCCTGTTGGATAATTTTTATAGATTCCGTTATTTCACCGATTCGGACTAAATAGCGAGCTAATGAATCCCCTTCTTTTTGCCAATGGATTTCCCAATCCATTTCGTCGTAACATTCATAATGATCAACTTTACGAAGATCCCATTGGATTCCGGAAGCTCGTAGCATTGGTCCCGATAAACCCCAATTTATTGCTTCTTCTGGACCAATAATGCCTACCCCCTCAACTCGTTCTAAAAAAATAGGATTTCGCGTAATAAGTTTTTGATATTCAGAAACCGCTGTTAAAAAATAATCACAGAAATCCAAACATTTATCTATCCATCCATAAGGTAGATCGGCCGCTACTCCTCCGATACGAAAATAATTATGCATCATTCTCATACCGGTGGCAGCTTCGAATAGATCATATACTAATTCTCTTTCTCTGAAAATATAGAAAAAAGGAGTCTGTGCACCAATATCTGCCATAAAGGGGCCAAGCCATAACAGATGAGAAGCTATACGACTCAACTCTAACATAATTACTCTGATATAACTGGCTCTTTTAGGTACTTGAATATTTCCCAACTGTTCTGGTCCATTTACTGTTATTGCTTCTGTGAACATAGTAGCTAAATAATCCCAACGTGTTACATAAGGTAGATATTGTATAACTGTTCGATTTTCCGCAATTTTTTCCATTCCTCGGTGTAAATAACCCAATATTGGTTCACAATCAATAACATCTTCACCATCTAGAGTAAGGATGAGCCGAAGAACACCATGCATTGATGGGTGGTGAGGTCCCATATTGACTATCATGAGGTCTTTTCTTGTAGTTGTTACATTCATAGGTTATTCCTCGATTCATTCTTTCATGAATTGCTGAAAATGAAAAGAAGTTCATTAAAATTCAAGATCTAATAAAAAAAATCAAATAATTCAAATTCCTTTTTCAATTAACGAGTTTTTAATTCCCGAATATCCAGCCGACTAATTAATTCTTTATAACGTATTCTATTTTTCTTTGACAAATAAGACAGCAGTCGTTGGCGTTTTCCCAGGATTTTACGTAGACCTCTCTGAGATAAATAATCTTTTCTGTGCAATTCCAAATGGGAAGTAAGTCTTCGTATCTTATTGGTGAAACGAAATACTTGAAATTCAACGGACCCCCTGTTTTCTTCTTTTTCTTCTTGTGAAAAAACTGAAATGAATGAATTTTTTACCATAAAACGGATTTTCTATCCTCTTTTTTTTAATGGATTTTACTGATCAGTAAGAATAATGCTAGTCATTTTAATTTGGTATACACAATAATCTTAATTTCTTTATGAACTCCCAATTTTATCAAATAAAATTAATCAATCCAATTTGATTTTAAATTTTATTCTTATAGGAATACGAATATGAAAATTCGTATAGGAAAGGATGATATGTTTCTACATTTAGAAAAGAGAAAAATTTTTGGGTCTAATCTAATAATAAAAAATAAGAAGATTCCGGTAATAATTTATAGATCTATTGGATATTGATACATGCATTGAATTAGTATTCATGTATCAGACTAGAAGGGAAGACAATACACGGGGTGCAAGTTTTTGTTTCATATACCATACATATATGGTACAGAATATATATGAAAGACGCATAATTAACAAATTTGCAATCGTGGATACATATGTATCCTTATCATAGTGAAGCGACTCCCATTATTGGTATCAAACCAATATCGATTCATACAAGATAAATCTTCTAATCGATAATTAGGACAAAGAAAGAACTTTAATTTAATTAGTTTCTTTTTATCAAAATGTTTGCTTTTATCCAAAAATTCACCACCCTTTTTTACGTTGTTGCAAAATACTGGATTTTTATGAATACCATTTCTCTTCCTCGAATTGAAACAAATTAGAATTCTTAGTTCTCTACGTCCTTTAGCGGATAAAACTTTTTCGGGAACAAACAACAAATCATAATGATTTTTGTATCTATTTTCAGCCATTCTTTGATGTCTTGCAATGGATTTATCCAAATTAATCTTAGCAACATAGCTTTTTTTTCGGTATCTTTGATTAATTTTGGGCTTACTCTTATTAACCAATGAAATATTTAGACTTTGATATATAATAAATTGTCCGTCATTTTTGATAGACAAACGAACTGGTTCGATAATTAATATACCCTTTTTCATTAATTCTATAAGAGTTAAATCCTTTTGAATCATCAGAATATCTAAACTCATTTCTCCCCTTTGAATAGAGGATATAGCAATTTCTCTTGGATTTATCAGTCTAAGTAGGAGACAATATACTTTGATATTATTGATCATTCTTTGATTTAAAGAATCATCCCATCTCAATTGAAAACGTAAATACCTTTTTAGGAAAAAATCAAGCTCTGCTTCCGTGTTGCTCTTATATTGCTTTTTCTTTCTACGTTTTTTCATATCTGAACTTGCATAATCTTCTTCAATATCTTTTTCTTGGTTTGAGAGAAGTGATCCAAGATTCGCTTGATTTTGTGCATCTGATTCAAGATTATCTCGACTTGCAGATTCTTTTTCTTCTTGATTTCTATTCTCTAATTCAATCGATTTTTTTTCATTCGAAAATATAAAAAGATCCCTTTTGTTCTTTCGAGTGATGTTTTTATTTTCAGTAACATTTTCATTAAAATTTAAAAGAAGTAATTGGATTGGTATGATCCAGGGTTTCATAATATATGTATTATAAAGCAGCACAAATTCTGGAAAGAACCAAAGTTTCAGATTCGATATGGGACGACTTAGTATTTCTTCATTCATTCCCATCCAATCAAAAAGGTCTTTTTTTTTGTTGGATGCCGTAATTCCTCCATTTTGGGAAATTTTAAGATAAAAAAGACCTTTTTGATCCATTTTATTAATTATTTTATCAATTATTTGATAATTATTAACCCCAGTCTTAGTATTTTTATTACCATTGGGATCGATATCAATCCAGGACTCAATATCGACTTTATTTCTAAGACAAAAATCGAAAATTCTCCAATCAAAATATTTTCTATATGTAAATTTATCCAGATTCATAATATCATCATCTTCTAAATTAATAGAGATAATACCTCCTAGCATATCAACTAATTTACCTTTTTTATATATCTTGTTGTAATTATAAGAAATCTCTTGCTTATTATTTAAACGTAATGGTGATACATAAATATATAAATCCTTCTTATTTTCATAATTAATCGATTTATATGAGAAAAGGTCATATCTATAGTATTTTTGAAAGTTATATTTTGAATTTGGTAATGAATTTGATTCAAATTCATCGGAATGCCTTTTGGTTAAATCTTTATTTTGCACTATACGTGTTTGATTGAATCTATTTCGCCATTTGTGTGGTACTAATCGATACCATCTAATCGTAGATAAATCATATTGATAATGACCCCTTAACCAGTTTTTCCATTGAATCATTCCCGAATTCAAAATATTTTGATGTTTTAATTCAGAATGAAAAATTCCTTGTGTTTCAAAATAATCCTTTATTTCATTTTTAAGAAAATGAGATGTTCCGTGATATTGAAGGATATATCTTAACTTATACAAGTTACGAATTTGCGTTTGATATAATTGGTAAAATACATATGCTTGTGAGAAGGAGTATAAGAAAATCTTTGAATTTGGATTACTAATATCCGAAATTGATTTTTTTATAGTCCAAATAAAACGAATTTTATTTTTATTTGTTTTAAAAATATTTTCTTTATTTTTTTCATTATTGTAAATGTATTTATCGATCATTTTTTTTGAATTATCAAAAAAAGTTGTGTAGTGATCCTCGGAATATTAATGATACGGAGAAGTATATCTATGTATATCCTTTCAACTAAAAATTTGAAAAAAGAATATGATTGACGGATTAATCGAACATTTCTTCTTTTTAATTTCTGCAAAATATTTTTTATTGATGTTAATAGTTTAGTAGGGTAACTTCTTTTATTAGAACTAATATTTCTATTTATTTCCGGAGTTAAAAATCCTTTCTTCTTATCTTTTTTAATTTTTTCTATTTGATTCCTGATTGTGCTGGTTCTATCAGCCAGATCTTTCATTTTTTTTTCTGTCAATGAATAATCTGTCAAATCCATAAATCGAATTTGAATGGACGATTCATTAATCATCCCATTACCGATTATCCCATCTTTTTCTTTTTTAGTTTCACTCAATTTATATATTTCTCTTAATCCAAATAATGGAATTGGGTTTCTTTTGGAAAGTTCTTTTATTATTACTTTTAAAAATAGAATGTTTTTCATGACCCATTTTTTTCTTTCTTTTGAAAGGTTAAAAAAAAAATTTATTTTTTCTTTTAAAACCTGTATAACTAAAAAAGAATTCTTTTGCAATTTTCTAATTTTTTTTCTGAGTTCTTTAAAAATGGGTTCAAAAAATGAACGTTGTTTTATGGGAGAACCAAAAGGAAGTTCAGTTTCCATTCCCCAAACTGTTAAAAAACAAAAATCGTTTTTTTGTCCTTTATTTCTCAGCGGATCTTTCTGGGGGGGTGTCACCTTAGATCTGTGCCAAGGTTTAAGGCAAAAAGGAAATAGGATCTTTATTTGAATACCGTCTGTCAGCCAATTTTTTGGAAATTCTGTTTCTGATAATTGAACACCATTATAGGTGCATTTAACATGCATTTCTCTATTCCAATCTTTTAAGTCCTTGGACCACTCGGGAAATTGAAATAATAAGATACGGGCTATATTTTTAGCTATTATCAATGAAGGTAATAGAATATATTTTCTAAGAAAAGATTGGGTTACTAATAGGGATCCTCTTATTACTTGAGCAAATAAAATGCTATCCCAGGCTTCCGCTATTTCTATTCGTTCTTTCTCTTCTCTTTTGTATTCTTCTCTTTTTTCTTCCTCTTTTTTTTTCTCACTTTCCTTTGTCCTTTCCTCGGTATAATCCGAAATTCGTAATTCTGTTCTTTTTTTATACATCCATTTTTTCAAAATGAATTTTATCATCCCGAATATATCCAAAGAAAAAAGGGGTTTGTCTATTCTGTCCAAAAAAAGAGGAGAGTGCGCATTTGCTTGAAACAATTCACAAGTAACTGTTTTACGTCTTTGAGCACGCATAGAGCCTTTGATTATGTCTCGACGAAAATCAGATTGTTGTGAATAACGTATCAAAGCCACTTCGTCGGCTTGATCAGGATTATTAGTATTTTTGTTATTAGCATCAGTATTTTGCTGGTTATCAGTAAAAATCACTACACGTTTGGCTTTTCTGGAACGAATCTGATGATCCTCTGCCACGTTTTCTTCGTTTTCTCTCTCCTGTTGTTCCAAATCGTTGATTAATTTGTATGACCATGTAGGAACTTTTGTACTTATTTCTTTGATTCCAATAGATTTTTTTTTAATTCTTTTAGTTTTAGTCTTAGTTCTAACTGCGTTAAAGAAAATTTTC
>NW_025955893.1:40000-42500 GCF_020921035.1 Rhodamnia argentea
TTTTCCATGAGATGTGAAATGAAAACTATTAGCCCCACACGAGGTTTGTGAATAAGTGATTGTCTGATAATGAGCAAGGAATATCCGTCTTTCTGCTAAACAGAATGTATTGAACTCATAATTCATTAGATACTTTTTATGAATGTCAACTAAGTATCGTAAGTAAATTGCTCCCGGTTGTTCAATCATTTGATAACCAGAGTCATTCTTTGATAAATGATCACTATGAGTCAAACTCAATAGAATTTGATCAATCCTTTTTTCTGTCGTTAAGGTGGAAAACTGAACCAAGAATTCTCTTTCTTTATCATCAATCGAATCACTGTTCGCGACCCAGGATTCGATTTTATCATCAATCCAATCACCGTTCACATTTTTTCTTTTTCTTATCAATGAATAGATCTCTTTGCTTGTATGACTTAGATGTCTCGTCTTTTTCGAAAAAGTGATTCGATGGATGGGATTTGGTATGATACTTATGAGATCGATGAGATTGATATTCAAATATTTCTTCTTAGAACGTATTGATTTGACCCCATAAGCGGGACCACCACCCCATAGCATGTTGCCGCCAGAAGCAGAACCCCGTATTTCTTCTAGAGAATCTCTTAATTTTTCCAGAGCAACTAGAAAGAGATTCTTTAACCAGAAAGAATTCAGTTCAGATGTAGGGTACCTATCCAGAAGTTTTCGCAACTCCATCATGTATGATGGAATCATCCAAGATTTGACCTTTTCGAACTCTGTCTGTAACTCACTATAGGCTCGGGAAACAAAGAGAAGATGGGTACGAACGATATATGTAGCAACAAGAAGAAGGAAAAGGATTGAATAGAGGAACTCCCGAACATTTGGAGATCTCAGATGGGTCGATATCAATGGTGACTCATTATTTCGATGAATCATTTCTTCGGACAGAAGAAGATTATGTAAACACTTACTCGAAATCTCACTTATCAGATTCCATTGTGGAAGACAGAATTTTTTCTGAAGAATTTGCCATGATATATCTGATCCATGCATAATATCATGAAAAATGGATACAAATTTTGGACTGCTACTTAGTATCGGCAATAGGTCTGAAAAAGTATCTAAAAATATCCAATTTAGATATTTGTACCCTGTCGAGGTAAGGAACCATGGCATATATGTTTGGAATAGATTCCATTTGGAGAGAGTTGAAAAAGCACTATCTCGTTGAAAGGTTCTATACATCTGTCCTTTCTCAACGCATTTCTTTAGACAAAGACTCCGTTTTTTCCTCTTTTCGGATGGTAAATATTTCTCAGAACATGGAGTGTGAATCAAACCCATGTTTGAATTGAAATTGAGATACTGATACAAGTTCTTCCCTTCTGAATCAGATAGATTCATATCTGAAAGAGGTTGACAATAAGTTCTTTCAAAATTGACTATTTGTCCCTCTGTTAGAGGTGTTCCAGAAATGTCTGCGATCGAGTAAATAGCTCTACGAACTAATGGATCGGATCGAATTGCAAAATGGAAAGATTTGTACAAGTTAGACCTTTCGTCACCACTTTGTGGAAAATCGTTAGGTATGAATATGTTAGATACCTGTGACTCGATTGGTGAAATAGTATCTCTCTCCAAAAAAGCGTATTTTTTTTTACCGCCGCACAAAGAAAATATTTTGTTGCGAATGAACAAGATATTGAGGAATTGTCCATATGTAAAATCATAATTATTGATACGGGCCCTTTCCACATAAAAGGGGAATCTTTTGTTACAATAGAAGCAGAAGTGATGTGGATTATTCAAGAATCGAAGTCGATTTGCTTTATAAAAAGAAGATATCAATGAACTTCTATGAAATGGTTTCACGGGATTCAGCCAATTGTCTTGATCGTGGGATATCATTGAGAAATAGGAATCCGTGTTATCAAAAGATTTCCTGCGATTATTTCTAGTATGGAATGAGTCAATCATCCACTTTGGTATCTTATTGAACAAAAATGGTGATATTTTTCCTCCATTGATCCATAATTTCGATTTTTGGGAAGTATCATGATCATCCAATAATAATGGTTTCCATTTTTTCAAATGAACGATTTGAAGACCTATTGATTCTAACAACTGATTGCAGAGTTGATCATTCGGACCTTTCAATTCATAGACGTGGATCTCGGACCTATGAATGGGGGTATTCCCGAAACTCACAAAGAAAAAAGGAAGTGAGTTAGACAAAAAAAGAAGAAACTTGGACAAAAAGAGAAGTAACTTGGACAAAACGAAACGAAGTGACTTAGACAAATCTTTTTTGTCGATAACCTCAGACCAATCAATCGAATATTGATGAATACGTAATCGATCGAAGACTACTTGAAAACGGCTCTTCTGCTTAGAAACGAAATGTTCCAAATGTTCCTGGAAATTCTTGCTCCCATTGGACCATTTGTATCTATATGCATTAGGATCCCGATTCACGGATCTCTCGGTTCTAGAAATAAAAATAAGAGGATCGAACCATTTCTTCTGACTC
>NW_025955894.1:0-45898 GCF_020921035.1 Rhodamnia argentea
CTTTCCTAGCAATGTTGACTTCTCCAAAAGGTATTTGATGGGGTCATTTTCAGTGACCAGCTCTATATGATAGTGCAGCGTATACTTCCTCAATCTGTGGAGGACCCAAACCAATGCTACGCAAGTCCTTTCCATCGCTGGGTGTTGACACCGAATTTTTAGTCGAGTTTTCCTTTAGTTTTATTTTCCAAAATTCATTAAAAATTCACAAAAAATCAAAAAATTAAAAAATCAACATTGGAAGCCTTGGCCAAGCTTAAGGAACCAATTTGGAACAAAAAATAATTTTTCATATTTCTCGCATTTTTTTTAATATTTTCGAAAATAGGAAAATACTTGAAAAATTCATAAAAAATACTTTTCGAGGTCGCAAAAATACATAAAAATGTTCAATATTTTTCTTTTAATTCCCTTTTAATATTGACCTCAATAAAAATCAAAAATTGAGTTTAATCTTAGGTGTTTCTTCACAACGCCTAAGGTTGAATTTGCACAAAAAATACCAATTGAGTCTCTTTATTTGCAATTTTTGCACATTTGTTGTCTAGACATTCAATTGCAGTCCCTTTGAACTTTAATTTGATCAATTCCACCCTCAATTGCACGAATTGCACGAATTAGGCAAAATCCCCAAAATATTTTCAATTTAGTCCCTCAATCGGTCAATTTTTGAAATTACTTTTAATTGAGGGACTATCATTGCAAAATCGGATCTGTCACCCTATGTTTTCATGCATTCTAAATCGATTGGAATGGGTTTCAGGATCCAATTTGGTCAAATTGACACTCAATTGAACATTTCCCCAATTTGGGATTTTAGAAAAATTTGGGGTTTTTGTGCAAATTGATAAGAAATTTTGGGCGAAATTGCATTTCTAGATAATATCCAGGCCCCTAAGTGCAATTTTCAAATTTAATTGCAAAAATTCCAAGTCAATTTTGTTTAATTTTGAAAATTACGCGAAGTTCATTGTCTCGAACCGGTTCGGACCGGTCGATTCGCCCGGTCGGACCGGTCGAACCGGTCCGAACTGATGCTTCGTCTTCCTCGTAACGCCCGTGCATATGAACAGTGAATGGCATGATTTGGACGATCAAATTGACAGGCCAATTGGTGATAATCGAAGCAATTAATTTAGGCGTTTTGTTCCCAGGTTGATACGCGTTGATTGAGCCAAGTATCAAGATCAATGGCCGCCGGAGGAGCTCCGCGAGCCGGTCAAAGTCACGGCGACATGAAAAAGTCAACAGCCTCGCAAATCAAGTGCAATTCGCGCGTAATTGACATCGCCGGAGCACCAACGGGAGTCCAACGGAATTGCATTCCGTTCTTGACGCCGTTTAGACCATTTGGCACACTTGAGCACGTGCGGAGGAAGCTCGGCCAGCTCACATTCGACGCGCGCAAATTCGAAAGTGGGTATAAATAGCCGGGAAGCTTCGCGAATGAGGGAGGTTCATTTGCTCGCCCCGAGCAAATGAATAGAGATAGAGAGAGAGAGAAAGCGAAGGAGAGCTCACCTTCTCGCCCGAGCGATCGAAGGTTTGAGCTCGGTGCCGTGAGTTCTTCGCGAAGGCAATCCGGAGAGAATCGAACCTCGCCGCTACTTCGGGAAGCTTGCCCGAACCTTGGAGAAGCGATCGCGGCCTCTGGATTAGCTCGAAACCTTCAAAATCGGTGAGTCGACTTCTCAAGCTTCTTCTTGTGCAATCATGGCGTCGCATCATCCCGAGCATGATTGTTGCAATTAGTTTGTGCGTTTTACTCCTTGAGCATCATCGACCACAATCGCACTTCGTTTTTGCATCGATTTCCCTCGAATCACGCGAGTCGAACCCCCAACCTTGCTCGGTGCGGCCGAACACCGGCCAGGCTATTTCGGACCTTGCGAGCTCGATTCGAGCTCGAGGTAAGTTCACTTACCTCTTATTTCGCTTCGTGTGATATGATTTGATTGTTATGCTATATGTTTGTGCGTTTGAAGTTCCGGGTTGTCGCGATTGTGATTGATCCGATTCTCGCGATTTAGTGGATAAAATACTTAGATTTTTGGATATGTTATAGAGGAGGTTCGGGTGAGTTGTTTGGCGTTGGTTTCACGTTATTCCGGCGAGATCTCACCGTCGGATCTCGCCGGGAGGGATGTCGGCCCGTCCGTTTAGTGGTCGTCGCGGGGAAGAAGAAGAAGGTGACGTGGCGGTCAACGTGGTCGGCCGGGTCCGGACGTGTCGGGCGCCGGGTTGGTCCAGCTCGTCGGCCCGACTCGGCTCGGCCGTTGGCGCGGACGAGCCGGAGTCGAGATCTCATCCAACGCCCGTGATTATTAGTTGAGTTCGATTCGGGCCGTTGGATCTTTATTTTTATATTTTTGGATATTAGATATATTAGATTAGAAAATAGAAAATGTAAAACGGTGTCGTTTAATGTAGGCGATTCGGCGTCGTTTTGGCTATAGAATGGATGGACGGTCCCAGATCAAGTCTAGGTTAGATCATGACCGTTCATGCATTTAACTCGATCCGGCGTCGTTTTAGCAAGAGTAGGACGAATGGCTGAGATGAGATCTAGGTTAGATCTCGGCCGTTCATTCGATAAGCGGATACGTCGTCGTTTTGGTTCCGTAAAGATTGGACGGTGCAGTCGGGTTTAGAATTAATCGCGGCCGTTCATTGCTATAAGTGATGCGGCGCCGTTTAGACTAAGACCCGGAAGCGTCGCCGTTTTGATTAGGGTAGAGTCAATGGCTGAGATTGATTTAAGAGTTGATCTCGGCCGTCCATTTCTTTTATATATTTTCGAATAATAGGAAATTAGTTTAGAAAATAAAAAAATCAAATAAATAGCATACGGCGCCGTTTTAGTCGTAGAGGGGTCTCATGAGCGGTCGGACCGGGTTGACCGGCCGTTGACCGGTTTGACCCGGTCCGGTTCATTAATAAAAAATAATAAAAAATAAAAAGAAATTTCCAAAAATCCAAAAAAATTGTAAAAATACTTAGAAAATTCATAAAAATTCCGCATTTTCACAAAAAATTTCTAAAAATTCCTAGATCGATTCGGGACTCATAAAGTCTGGATCGAAAATTTTTGAGACTTCAAGGGTCGATTAATTTCGATCCGGAAAATTTCCAATATTTTTAAAAATAAATAAAAATTCCAAAAAATAGAAAAAATTAGAAAAATTCAAGAAAATCACAAAAAATGAGAAATGGCCACATTCAACTGGCCAAATCGAAATTTTGTGATTTTCGGGTCCCGAACCCCAAAAAATGACCATTCTACCCTTCGGGCCATTCGCCCCAAATTTTTACCAAATCACCCCGATACCCAAAATTGATTTTTGTGTGGGCCGATAGGGCCATTTTAGACATATCAAACCCTGATTGATTGATTTGATTGCTTGTAATGATTTTGACTGCGCGTTAATTCCTCTGATTGTGATTGATTAGGATAGAAAAATCCCATCCGTATGAATACTTAGATTTTTTAGGACCTACCTCATCTTATATCGCATCCGCATGAAATCTTAGGTTAGAAAAACAATCAACATCGGTAACCGAAAGGGCGTCAAATATGAAACTTGGCGTAACCAAATCCCCGGACCCAAAATCTCCGGTTTTCGCGGAACCGAACGGTTTCTCCCGACCGCTCGGTAAGGTTTTCCGATCGTACCTTCCAATAAATCGATCGGTGGCGACTCCCAAATTGCATGTACATCTCGCACATGCCACCCGACCACACAAGGTCAATTTCGATATTTGAAAAATTTTACCCGACATCGCGATTCGAGTAATGGGTCTTGGGAGAGACTCGCGATCCCCCATATATATGCCTATAAAAGGAGGGATCGGCTCGTTAGCCCTATTCCACCCCGGGAAGGAAATTTCCGGGAGGGTCGCGACAGATCGGCGACTACCTGGGGAATACTTTAAGAGGATTTAAGCCGATAAAAATGCTGATTGTTTTCTAACCTCGTTTTCTGAGATGCTCTTGAAGATGAGGTACGTCCACTAACAAAAAAGTGTTAAATGTTGATGCAGATGGGAGTTATAAGGGGTGGCGTCCGTGCTAACCATTTTTGATGCGAGATATGGAGTTTTGGATTGTTTGTTTATTTATGCAAATTTTGAAGCGGTGTTTTGAATATAAATTGTGGTGCATGTCTTGCATATTTCGAGGATCACGACACCGCACACACAAGCGCCCTAAACCCGAGCCGCGAAATCACCTCTTAGGTCGCCATAGATAGGGATCGGTATGCGAAGCTCTTGTGTTTGATTGCACTTGGGTTGACCATATTTGATCCCGCTCGCTATGTAAGATTGATGGTCCTACCCACTTGTTGTTTGATTGCGCTTGTGGGCGGCCCATCGATTTGTATAGCGGGAGCCTTTTTAGGTCCATACCCGAGCCTTTTTGATTTCTTTAGAGTTAAACCTCACTGTCTCATGCGCATGTGAAATGGATGGTTGGTATACCTAAAACCAAAAACCAAAAAAGAGTAACATCGGTTGGTAAGGCTTTCTACCCTTTTATTTTGAACTTGTAAATTTAAATTTTGCATATCATACATTTCCACTACATATCATCACAATTTGTAAGATCGTTTAAGTGATCGGGGTTGAAAGTCAAATTTTCCTTTTTAGGATAGATGGCGCCCAAAGTCGTGTTGATGCACCCGATGTATTCACATGGGAGCGGAGGACCATTCGACGCGAGGACCGAGTACCCGCTACATTCCGAGTTTTCGGATTTGTTCACGGACGAGAGCTCAACGGACGGAACCGCATCCGTAGCGAGAGTTGCGATTATACCCGATGTGGACGATATTTGGAGCTCGAGCGCGAGAAAGAAAGAATCCGGGAATTGTACATGAAGTTGGCGAGGAAGCCTCATGCTACCAAGACGGCCCCAAAACATTCCCCGATTAAGAAGAAGGAAATCATCACCATATCCTCTCGATGATGAAGAAGATATCAAGCTTCCCGAGATAGTAGAGATTTCATCGGATGAGGATACCATTCTTACCGTCTAGATTAGTACGACTTTGGGGCATTTTCTAGGTTTCATTATATTTTGAGTCTATTATGTACTTTCATCGACATTTATTGTCCGAACATCTCTAGATATTGTCATGTTCTATCTTTTTGACTTTATTGTATTAGACTTGTAAATTTCATGAGTTGTCAATTTGTGAACGACTTTTTACCCCGATTACGCTTAAACGATCCTAATCAAATTACATGCCATCTTTGGGTGAGATTTGGTCCATAATTACCCTATTTGGCTTATTTGGGTCAAGTGGGAGTAGTTGACCCTCATGTTACCAAAAGATGACATGGAATTTGGTTAGCACATTTGCATCACATTACATGCATATGCATATTAAACTGTGGTAATTGACTTTAGGATCATCATTTTTGCATTTTTTAGATCATGGGGAATGGAGACATCAAAGTCATCCCAATACCGCGCAAGGAACTCGCTATATGGTGGGATCGCCTCGACATCGTCAACAAAGCCTATGTGGAAGGACGTTTGGGACGACTTGTAGATTTGATCAAAGTGGAATACCAACCGGCGCTCATTCAAGCACTAGCCAAGGCATGGGACGCGCGAACAATGACGTTCAACTTTCGAGGATTGGAATTGACCCCTACGCTTGAGGAGTATACCGCTATTATCGGGGCCAAATTTGAAGAACGTATAGCTCAACCCCCCTTTGGACATGGATTCCACTCGTTCGTTATCGAGTTTCCTTCGCCTTAAAACTCCCGAAATTGAAAAAGTTTACAAGTCCAATTCCAACAAGTTCACATTCTCGTTCCTTTTCGATAATTATTCCTCTCTACCCACCGAAACCGGTCATAAATCGGGAAAGGTGTTTATCTTGGCTTTCTTTGCATTCGTTCTATTCCCGACTTCTAGAACTACTTTTGACCCCTCCATAACCCATATAGCCGACAAGCGTGTTGTCACCGGGATTATTCGTACATGATCTTAGCCGAGACTTTTCTCTCCCCGAATCGTTCCAAATCTTCAAAAAGGCTGTTTTCCAAGCGTCTAGCGGATTACTCCACTTGTGGTTCACCTCTCATATAAAGACTTTCCAACTCCGGGTGGGGTGTTATGAGATCAATGAGCACGTTCACCCCCTTAGATCCTTCCTTAAGTGTCAATCCCTTGTACCCAAATACTCATTCAAAAAGTGGGTTGAGCTATTGGACAATTTGAAACCCGAGCATATTAGATGGCGTTTGACTTGGCCCAAGATCGTAGAAGCTCGCATTTCGGGTATTGAAGATAACCCTATCCCCTTATTGGGATGTACCGGCGCTGTGGCATATTACCCCATTCGAGTGGTGAGGCAATTTGGAGTTCTACAAGAGATACCACCGGATGTTTGTCCCGGGATCTTCTCATTCGATATGATACGAGGAAAGCTCACTAAGGAAACAAAGGAGTTGTATCGGGCCCGGATCAAGCTTATTCTTCACGCTTTGAAGAATTCCCCACCGCAACAAGTTGAATGGCCGGACTATTTGGACGATGAGATGAACGTTCACGGGGCCTCCAAGGAGTATATCCAGAAGTTTAAGGAGTATCGCCAATCAATGGTAGAGCCATATGTACCCGAGTGCGTATCTCCTCGGATTGAAGAAGTAGAGTCATATGAGCCGTGAGTACATAGTACCATATGTACCGGGAGTAGAACCGTACATTCCCGAAGATCCAGAGCAAAGTGGATATCGAAGAGGGAGAAGACCCATACTTGTGGGATTCCGATGGATCGAAGAGCAAGAAGAGTGGAAGCGTCCCCGACTTGGATAGATCCATTCCCCCATTTAGATTTTACATATTTGTTATCTTTTAGATACTTTTGAACAATTTGGTTTGTAATGAATACATACTATCTCTTTTATGAGCATTTCATGCATACATATAGAAAAGTCAATTACCACGGATCAATGTCTCCAATTCTTAATATTTCCCATACCGATTTGATATTCGAAATCGGGTGAGTGATAAATACGAGGACTCGTAGTAAAACGCGCAAGTTAAGGATGGAACAAGAAGAGCTCGCACCTCGTGTGGGTAATCTGGAGAATCAAATGAATGTGATCGCCACAATGGTGGCGGAGATGAAGGCAATGATGATTGCAAGCCGGGGAGATACCCCGTTGACCCTAATTCTCAAGCTCCCGGGGCCATCCGATGGAGCAAACGCTAATCCGGCGCCCGCCGCCAATCCAACTCGAATCCGGAAAGACCGCCTAAGGATCCTCCCATTGTGATTGACCTGGAGAAAAAGGAGAAGCAAGTCCTCAAAATGGAAGAGGAAATTAAGAGGCTCGCTAAGATCGAAGAGTGTTTGGCGAGTCAAGGTTATGAGCTCTCGAGATTCGACAAGGTTGCACCGTTCGAAAAGATAGAGGTTCCCGCTGATTACAAGGAGCCGGACTTTGTAAGAAGATATAATGGGACCGGGTGTCCCAAGGCGCACTTGAAGTATTACTTGCGTCGAATGTCGCAGTTCTCCGACAACATTCCACTACTGGTTAACACTTTCCAGGAAAGCCTATCTGGGGCAGCCCTGGCGTGGTTCATTGAATTGGAGCCGGAGAGGCTCGCCGATTGGGATAAACCGGGCACGAGTTCCTTCGGCAATACAAGTTTAACACTTTGACCGCCCTAACTAGAGAGGACCTTTTAAGGACCGTAAAAAGGAAAGAGCGAGGCCGTTCGCGCCTACGCCCGTAGAGATGGAGAGCACCGGGCTGTGCAAGTAAAACCGCCCGTCCCGGAAGATGAACTAATAGATCTGTTTCTCAAGGCCCTTCCGTTTGAATTTTTCGACAAGCTGAACACCTCCGGGTGTCGGACATTTGCACACCCGATCAAGGTGGCAGAGCGTCATGAGTGGGCACCGAGAGAGAAGAAGATACCCGAGGCGCCTTTCAAACGCCAATACCCTTTGAGAAGGGATATTAGGGAGCAAATGGAGAAGTAGCTTTTGTCCCTAATCCGCCAAAGCCCAGAAATTTCTCGCCTTCAATTCCTACCCAAGGAACGTCCTCCTGGACCGCTTCCAACCCACCGGAATTCAGAAAGAAAAACCCAGTTGTTTTCACCCCACTACCCCGACCCTTATCCAAGTTGTTACCCATGCTTTTGGAGAATCGTTTAGTTGCAAAAGAGCCACCTCGAGCTCACCCGCCAAGATTTCCTGGGTATGATGAGACCCGGACATGCGTATACCATATGGGAGAAAGGGGGCATAACGCGGATAACCTGTCTCGCTCTCGAAATTCAAGGTGCAAGCATTGATCGACGGAAAAGTTCTGGAATTTGATAAAGCCGAACCGAATGTGCAGCGTAACCCGCTACCCGAGCATCGTGAGGTGAACGCGATCTTTGGAGATGAAGAGGAAGAGGTTCTGGAGTTCATAGTGAATATGGATAAAATGCGGGATGTCTTGACATTAGCCTCGCAATACCCGGAAGGAGAGAGTATTTCCCGGGAGCAAAAAGAAACTTGCTTGGAAAAATTAATTAGCTTGGGCGTCATGGGAAGAATGGAAAATGTCGCTTTCAAGGGGACCTACGTGGCGGTGAACATGCTGTCCGAGGAGTTCGCAATGAAACCTACGAGGGGAGCTCTTTTGAAAATACCCTCGGGATATTTGATGAGCATCAAAGATGGTCAAGAAATTGAAGAGATAGACGAATATGAAGTCCGTCTGGATAAGGCCCGCCGAGGCGACAGGAGATTTTTGCAGAAAGCCCTAGAGAGGGGCGAAATAGTTGATAACCTGGGGGAAGATAGTGGTGGGTACAACTTTAAAGTGCTATATTCGGCGCCCCCGAGTTTCTTTGTCAATTCGGAGATGTAGTCCCCGATGGGTGGGGTGGAATGGATGACCCCACAAGTGACGAATTTGTGGGAACGATCGATGAAGTTAAGGACAAGCGGCTCCTCGGGATGAACAAGAGGAACCAAGAGGTTGATATGCGACTTTCTAACTGAGACGCATATACGTCATTTGACGACTATGGTAGCGTAATTATCGCAATTAATGGCCAAAAGGAACAACGCCACAAGAATAGAAGAGAATATGCAGATTCTGGAGATACGGCGGGCCATGGAAACACAAAATCGAAAGATCGCTCTACTACAAGAGCAAGGAGATGACGTGTCGAGGAAAATGGATGAGTTGAAGGAGCTGATTACGCCACTCACCCAAGCGAGAAATGTCCCGCCTCAAGGTGTGAACCCGAGGGTGGTCTTCCGCACGAAGTATAATGGCGCTGGGTGTCCTCCGGCGCATGTCTCATACTATCTTCGCCAAATGGTTGGCCACCATGAAGATGACGAAACACTGATCCGGAACTTTGGACAAAGTTTAATGGGCCTCGCACTGGTATGGTTTCAATCAATCGATCTAGACCGGGTCCCGAGCCGGGAGGATTTATCGAGCACTTCATACGACACTTTGAAGCTGGAATCGGAGGTTATTTCACTAAGGCTAATTTGTTGAATATCCGGAAAGGGGAAGACGAGAGTTTTGAACTCTTCACTAGGAGGTGGAAGAAACACGCCGTGATGGTACAACCGCCACTGTCGAGAGAGAAATGTTGGAGTTCGTACTCTTAAGTCACTTCCGGCTGAATACTTTGATCGCATGTATGCATACACTTACTCGTCGTTCCAACATATGGTGGAGATTGGTATGAGAATTGAGGGGATTATCCTAAGAGTCAAAAGGGAAAGGCAGAAGAGATTTCTGGATGAAGAAAACGCCACGCCGATAAGGCCCGGTCCAGAACATAACCCCGAGGAGGTTCATGAGGATGAGATGATTGGGATGATAGATGCCCCAATTCGTTTCGTGATTGATTTGAACAAAGTTGATAGCTGGGAGTTAGAAGCTTCTAGTTCGGAAAAACCATCAACATCTGAATCACTACCGGAAAAGATCATACCGGTGAGGATTAAATTACCGCCCGTGGAAGAGTACAACTCAAGGGCGTTCATTGGGATTATGGAACGGGCGAGATTGACGCCATAATGAGATCCGGAAGATGTTATCCCCGAGAGAAGTGGATTCGAAAAGAGAATCCCAACTGCAGGAAGAGGTTGAGAAGTTGCAATCGGTCGTGAGGACCAAGTGAATATGATGTCGTTGACCAACCGCGGAAGATGCCCGCATGCATTTCCTTATCGGATCTCTTCAAAAATTCTGAAAAGCACAAAGACGCCCTTTTGAAGGTGCTGGATGAGGTGCATGTTCCGTAGACAATTAACGAAGTGCAATTGGGAGACTTTGTGGGTGCTATCCTTCGAAGGACCAGATATCCTTCTCGGACGAAGACTTCCCGAAAGAAGGGCGAGTTCACAACAAAGCCCTTTACATAGCTGTGAGGTGTCACGGAAAGGAGGTTCCTCACGTCTTGATTGATAATGGTTCCGCTTTCAACTTTGTGTCCACTAAGCACTTTGAGAAGCTTGGGGATCAATGAAGATTTTGTGAAGACATCCAAGGCCACCATCCGATCATTTGATGGAGTCTCCAAGAATGTTGTAGGAGAGATTGAGCTGGACATTGACATTGGACCGGTAACTTTCTCTATACCGTTCCAAGTATTGGATATTCCAAGCGCCTTCACCTTGCTCCCGGGAAGACCGTGGATTCATGTGTCCGGAGCGGTACCTTCCTCTCTCGCATCAAAAGTTAAAATTTGTGGTCAAGGGTCAATTGATCACCGTCCATGGCGAGACGGGACATCGGGCCGCTTTAAAAGGGATGGTTCCATACGTCGAACCCTCAAAAGAGGAGGAGCTGAGTTATCACACCTTTGACATTGTATCTCGTCATGCATGTGTTACCAGATGCAAAGGTGGCTATACCGGAGCTTTCAAGACCCGCAACTATGGCGGGAAAAGTGCTACTCTCGAATGGATTTATTCCGGGTGCCGGATTAGGGAAATATGGTCGGGGAATCCGTAACCCTTTGAATTTGGGCTCAAATGACCACAAGGTTGGTCCGGGTTATAGCGGAATAGTGGAAAATAACATAGGTCGAGGCCGAGGTCGAAACAATCGTTATGGAGACCATGGACGCCGTGGACGCCAAGGTGGCCGTTTCATAGGTACCGATGTATGGAAAGCTAGAGGAAAAATGCTCCTAAACCCTTTATTCGAGGTATTCTCTAAGGGAGGCAAATGGCTGGAAGATGAAGACATCTCCGAGGATGCAGAGCCGGACTTATTCAACCCGTTCCTGGATAATCGGGTGAACGTGATAATTGAGTGGCCGGACGATGATTTCCCCACCCCCGAGTAAAAGGCTCTTTCGAACTTTATCTTTTAATGCATTTTGATTACTGCATTTGCTTTAAAGCTTTTTGATGTTTTAGCACCCTTTGGGTCACATGCTTGTGATCCGAGAAGTGCAAGATCGTATTGTTCTTAGTTGCATTTATTAATGAAAAACATTTCAAATTTGATTACAGACATGTGGAGCAACGGATTGGTCCGATGATGACAATTGATTCTACCATGAAACTTGAGGCCCGATCCGCCATATGATCTAGGATTTTAAATAGCTTTTTGAGAACCAGGATGTCCGGAAGATCGTGGACTAGTTCTCCTTTCCTTATTTAAGAAAATTGAAATTTGAAAAATGTTTTCATGATAGGAATCATGCATCCTTCAATTTTATCATCTTTGAATACTAACCTATCATGGTGCATTTCAGTGCATGTCATCCCACCCATACATAACATGAGGTTAATATGTGACTCATATCAGCTCGATGACTATGCATGCGAAGTTGATATAGACGAGGTTGATGTGAGCGATATCAAGAAAGAATGGGATTGTTTCGAAGAATCTAAGCCTCCTATTTCTGAAGAACCTATCATCATTAATTTGGGAGATTCGATCATGCGTCAAGGAAGTGAAAATAGGAGGACACCTGTCGGCAAGCAGATATTTTAAGAATGACGGTGTTACTCAAGGAATATCAAGATATCTTCGCCCGGTCGTATGCCGACATGCCGGGTCTAGATCGTGAGATTGTGGAGCATGCTTTGCCCACAAATCCTTCTTGCACACCCGTAAATCAATCACCCGTAAGAATGAATCCCGAATCGGCGGATAAAATCAAGGAAGAGGTGATGAAGCTCCTTAAAGTTGGATTTATCGAGGTCCGTCCCATATGCTGATTGGGTCGCCAATATCGTACCGGTTAAGAAGAAGGATGGGAGAATTAGAATATGCGTGGATTATCGGGACTTGAACAAAGCTAGTCCCAAGGATGATTTTCCCCTACCGCACATTGATGTGCTCGTCGACAGTCTTGCGGGCTTTGAATTATTCTCCTTTATGGATGGATTCTCGGGATATAATCGGATCATGTTGAAGGAAAAAGATAAGATCAAGACCTCATTCACTACACAATGGGGAACTTTTTGTTACAAGGTGATGCCATTTGGGTTGAAAAATGCAGGTGCAACATATCAGAGGGCTATGGTGACCCTTTTTCATGATATGATACATAAGGAGATCGAGGTCTATGTGGATGATATGATTGCCAAGTCCAAGCCTGGAGAAGACCATGTTAAAGTGCTGAAGAAGTTATTTGATCGATTGAGAAAGTATAAGCTCAAGTTGAATCCTGCGAAATGCGTATTTGGCGCAAGATCCGGAAAGCCGCTAGGGTTTGTGGTGAGCAGCCGTGGTATTGAAATTGACCCTTCCAAGATTAAAGCCATATGGGAAATAGGAACTCCTTCTATCGTTAAAGAAGTAAGGGGTTTACTGGGAAGATTGAATTATATATCCAGATTCATATCCCAACTATCAGAAACGGCAAAACCCTTCTTCAAGTTGCTAAAGAAAGGTACAAAGGTGAAATGGGATGCGGAATGCCAACAAGCATTTGAGAAGATCAAGGAATATTTGGTACAACCTCCAAGATTGGTACCTCCTATCCCCGACGTTCCTTTAACTCTATATCTCGATCGGTTAATGATGAGTCCTTGGGAGCTTTACTTGCCCAAACTAACCCCAAGGATCGTAAAGAGCGGGCCATATATTATTTGAGCAAAAAGTTTACAACATTTGAAGTCAAATACCCAACATGGAAAGGACTTGCGTAGCATTGGTTTGGGTCCTCCACGCATTGAGGCAAGATACACCGCATTATCATATAGAGCTGGTCACCGAAAATGACCCCATCAAATACCTTTTGGAGAAGCCAACATTGTTGGGAAAGATGGCTAAATGGCAAATACTGCTTTCGGAGTTCGATATCAAAACCTCTCCCCAAAAATCTGTCAAGGGAAGAGCAATTGCCGACATGCTAGCCGAGAATCCTCCTAAGGACGTTTTAGAGCAAAACAAGGGAGGTCAAATCCTGAATATATCTCAAGACAAATGGACAATGTACTTTGACGGTGCGGTGAACCTCACTGGATCGCATGCAATCGCGCCTCGATATCCCTCGAAGATCAACATTATCCAGGTTTCAGCCAAGTTGGTATTCCCCCGCACCAACAACATTTCGAATATGAAGCCTCGCATACTAGGATTACAATTGGCTATCTCATTAAAGGTGAAGAAGCTACTGGTATACGGAGATTCCATGCTAATCATTTTACAAACTCAAGGGGAGTGGAAGACAAAGGATCCCAAGCTTATTCCTTATCATAAATACCTCGAAGAGCCGATCCAACACTTTGAGGAGATTACTTTCGAATATCTGCCGAGAACTCGGAACCATTTTGCTGATGCTTTGGCCACATTATCAGCCATGTTACAAGTGCAAAATGGTCTTGAGATAGAACCGTTAAGGATTGACATCCTTGAGCAACCCGCATACTGCATGGTCATTGAAGAAGAACCTGATGAGGAACCGTGGTATCATGACATCAAGAATTACCTACTGGTCGCGACCCTCCCGGAAATTTCCTTCCCGGGGTGGAATAGGGCTAACGAGCCGATCCCTCCTTTTATAGGCATATATATGGGGGATCGCGAGTCTCTCCCAAGACCCATTACTCGAATCGCGATGTCGGGTAAAATTTTTCAAATATCGAAATTGACCTTGTGTGGTCGGGTGGCATGTGCGAGATGTACATGCAATTTGGAGTCGCCACCGATCGATTTATTGGAAGGTACGATCGGAAAACCTTACCGAGCGGTCGGGAGAAACCGTTCGGTTCCGCGAAAACCGTAGATTTTGGGTCCGGGGATTTGGTTACGCCAAGTTTCATATTTGACGCCCTTTCGGTTACCGATGTTGATTGTTTTTCTAACCTAAGATTTCATGCAGATGCGATATAAGATGAGGTAGGTCCTAAAAAATCTAAGTATTCATACAGATGGGATTTTTCTATCCTAATCAATCACAATCAGAGGAATTAACGCGCAATCAAAATCATTACAAGCAATCAAATCAATCAATCGGGGTTTGATATGTCTAAAATGGCCCTATCGGCCCACACAAAAATCAATTTTGGGTATCGGGGTGATTTGGTAAAAATTTGGGGCGAATGGCCCGTAAGGGTAGAATGGTCATTTTTTGGGGTTCGGGACTCGAAAATCACAAAATTTCGATTTGGCCAGTTGAATGTGGCCATTTCTCATTTTTTGTGATTTTCTTGAATTTTTCTAATTTTTTCTATTTTTTGGAATTTTTATTTATTTTTAAAAAATATTGGAAATTTTCCGGATCGAAATTAATCGACCCTTGAAGTCTCAAAATTTTCGATCCAGACTTTATGAGTCCCGAATCGATCTAGGAATTTTTAGAAATTTTTTGTGAAAATCTGGGAATTTTTATGAATTTTCTAAGTATTTTTACAATTTTTTTGGATTTTTGGAAATTTCTTTTTATTTTTTATTATTTTTTATTAATGAACCGGACGGGTCAAACCGGTCAACGGCCGGTCAACCCCGGTCCGACCGCTCGTGCACCCTCTACGCCTAAAACGGCGCCGTATGCTATTTATTTGATTTTTTTTATTTTCTAAACTAATTTCCTATTATTCGAAAATATATAAAAGAAATGGACGGCCGAGATCAACTCTTAAATCAATCTCAGCCATTGACTCTACCCTAATCAAAACGACGACGCTTCCGGGTCTTAGTCTAAACGGCGCCGCATCACTTATAGCAATGAACGGCCGCGATTAATTCTAAACCCGATCTCGCACCGTCCAATCTTTTTCGGAACCAAAACGACGACGTATCCGCTTATCGAATGAACGGCCGAGATCTAACCTAGATCTCATCTCGCCCATTCGTCCTACTCTTGCTAAAACGACGCCGGATCAAGTTAAATGCATGAACGGTCATGATCTAACCTAGACTTGATCTCGGACCGTCCATCCATTCTATAGCCAAAACGACGCCGAATCGCCTACATTAAACGACACCGTTTTACATTTTCTATTTTCTAATCTAATATATCTAATATCCAAAAATATAAAAATAAAGATCCAACGGCCCGTAATCAAACTCAACTAATAATCCGGGCCGTTGGATGAGATCCGACTCGCCTCGTCCGCGCCAACGGCCGAGCCGAGTCGGGCCGATTAGCCGGGACCAACCGCCGCCCGACACGTCGAACCACGACCACGTTGACCGCCACGTCACCTTCTTCTTCTTCCTCGCGACGACCACTAAACGGACGGGCCGACATCCCTCCGGCGAGATCCGACGGTGAGATCTCGCCGAATAACGTGAAACCAACGCCAAACAACTCACCCGAACCTCCTCTATAACATATCCAAAAATCTAAGTATTTTATCCACTAAATCGCGAGAATCGATCAATCACAAGTCGCGACAACCGTAACTTCAAACGCACAAAGATATAGCATAACAATCAAATCATATCACACGAAGCCGTAATAAGAGGTAAGTGAACTTACCTCGAGCTCGATCGAGCTCGCAAGGTCCGAAATAGCCCGGCCGTTGTTCGGCCGCACCGAGCAAGGTTGGGGGTTCGACTCGCGTGATTCGAGGGAAATCGATGCAAAAACGAAGTGCGATTGTGGTCAGTGATGCTCAAGGAGTAAAACGCACAAACTAATTGCAACAATCATGCTCGGGATGATGCGACGCCATGATTGCACAAGAAGAAGCTTGAGAAGTCGACTCACCGATTTTGAAGGTTTCGAGCTAATCCAGAGGCCGCGATCGCTTCTCCAAGGTTCGGGCAAGCTTCCCGAAGTAGCGGCGAGGTTCGATTCTCTCCGGATTGCCTTCGCGAAGAACTCCATGCACCGAGCTCAAACCTTCGATCGCTCGGGCGAGAAGGTGAGCTCTCCTTCGCTTTCTCTCTCTCTCTATCTCTATTCTGTTGCTCGGGCGAGCAAATGAACCTCCCTCATTCGCGAAGCTTCCCCAGCTATTTATACCCACTTTCGAATTTGCGCGTCGAATGTGAGCTGGCCGAGCTTCCTCCGCACGTGCTCAAGTGTGCCAAATGGTCTAAACGGCGTCAAGAACGGAATGCAATTCCGTTGGACTCCGCTTGGTGCTCCGGCGATGTCAATTACGCGCGAATTGCACTTGATTTGCAGGCTGTTGACTTTTTCATGTCGCCGTGACTTTGATCGCTCGCCGGAGCTCCTCCGGCGGCCATTGATCTTGATACTTGGCTCAATCAACGCGTATCAACCTCGGGGAACAAAACGCCTAAATTAATTGCTTCGATTATCACCAATTGGCCTCGTCAATTTGATCGTCCAAATCATGCCATTCACTGTTCATATGCACGGGCGTTCGAGGAAGACGAAGCATCAGCCGGGACCGGTTCGACCGGTCCGACCGGGCGTGCCGACCGGTCTCGAACCGGTTCGGCATAATGAACTTCGCGTAATTTTCAAAATTAAACAAAATTGACTTGGAATTTTTGCAATTAAATTTGAAAATTGCACTTAGGGGCCTGGATATTATCTAGAAATGCAATTTCGCCCAAAATTTCTTATCAATTTGCACAAAAACCCCAAATTTTTCTAAAATCCCAAATTGGGGAAATGTTCAATTGAGTGTCAATTTGACCAAATTGGATCCTGAAACCCATTCCAATCGATTTAGAATGCATGAAAACATAGGGTGACAGTCCGATTTTGCAATGATAGTCCCTCAATTAAAAGTAATTTCAAAAATTGACCGATTGAGGGACTAAATTGAAAATATTTTGGGGATTTTGCCTAATTCGTGCAATTCGTGCAATTGAGGGTGGAATTGATCAAATTAAAGTTCAAAGGGACTGCAATTGAATGTCTAGACAACAAATGTGCAAAAATTGCAAATAAAGAGACTCAATTGGTATTTTTTGTGCAAATTCAACCTTAGGCGTTGTGAAGAAACACCTAAGATTAAACTCAATTTTTGATTTTTATTGAGGTCAATATTAAAAGGGAATTAAAAGAAAAATATTGAACATTTTTATGTATTTTTGCGACCTCGAAAAGTATTTTTTATGAATTTTTCAAGTATTTTCCTATTTTCCTAAAATATTAAAAAATGCGAAAAATATGAAAAATTATTTTTTGTTCCAAATTGGTTCCTTAAGCTTGGCCAAGGCTTCCAATGTTGATTTTTTAATTTTTTGATTTTTTGTGAATTTTTAATGAATTTTGGAAAATAAAACTAAAGGAAAACCGACTAAAAATTCGAGTGTCAACAATGCCCCTCTTTGAAAGTAATCTCGGTTAGAGGTTGCTTTCAAAGACAAGGTGACACCTGGATCCTTAATCGACTCTGCTGGGGAAAAATCTAAAGAAAATAAGTCTTTGACATTCGATTGCTTTACCTTCGCAGCTTTAAGCTCTCCGACTCCGTGGGGAATTATTTCAGCTCATGCTCATTTTATGTGAAAGAGAAATGAGAAGAGAGAGACTTACCCGTAGCTCACCTGTCTATGGTTTGAGATTTGTCGATCCGAGGTTGAAAGATTCGGTGTATGGAATTACTCGTGAATGGCGCGACGAGATTTGCAATGGTCGCCGTCCGTATGATGTCGAGTGGTGGTTTGAAGATTTGGAAGGAAGGTTCACCCTTGTAACAAAGGGGTTTCACCTATTTAAAATGGGTTTGACTATCCACTAGGGATTCATCATTTAAAAAGGGGGCAGATCGGCTTTCGTCTCTCCAACCTACTAACCGTTGAAGGGGAGGTTCACCCTTGTAACAAAGGGGTTTCACCTATTTAAAAAGATTGGCTATCCTCCATGCGGGGACTCACCATCTAAAAAGCAGATCGGCTTTCGTCTCTCCAGCTACTAACCGTTCGAGGGGGAGGTTCACCCTTGTAACAAAGGGGTTTCACCTATTTAAAAAAGATTGGCTATCCTCCATGCGGGGACTCACCATCTAAAAAGCGGATCGGCTTTCGTCTCTCCAGCCTACTAACCGTCTGAGGGGGAGGTTCACCCTTGTAACAAAGGGGTTTCACCTATTTAAAAAAGATTGGCTATCCTCCATGCGGGGACTCACCATCTAAAAAGCAAATCGGTTTTCGTCTCTCCAACTACTAACCGTCTGAGAGGGTGCCATCTGAGGACCTAGGTTAACTAGTGTACCTACAGTAGCTCAAACCCTATTTCAAATTTTCAAATAAGCAGATCGGTTTTCGTCTCTCCAGCTACTAACCGTCCGAGAGGGTGCCATCTCGAGGACCTAGGTTGACTAGTGTACCTACGCGAGCTCAAACCCTATTTCAAATTTTCAAATAAGCAGATCGGTTTTCGTCTCTCCAACTACTAACCGTCCGAGAGGGTGCCATCCGAGGACCTAGGTTGACTAGTGTACCTACAGTAGCTCAAACCCTATTTCAAATTTTCAAATAAGCAGATCGGTTTTCGTCTCTCCAGCTACTAACCGTCCGGAGAGGGTGCCATCTCAGACCTAGGTGAATAAAGGCCAGCTCAAACCCTATTTCAATTTTCAAATATTTAGGACCTAGGTTGACTAGTGTACCCTCAGTGAGCTCAAACCCTATTTCAAATTTTCAAATAAGCAGATCGGTTTTCGTCTCTCCAGCTACTAACCGTCCGAGAGGGTGCCATCTCGAGGACCTAGGTTGACTAGTGTACCTAGCGTAGCTCAAACCCTATTTCAAATTTTCAAATAAGCAGATCGGTTTTCGTCTCTCCAGACCTACTAACCGTCCGAGAGGGTGCCATCTCGAGGACCTAGGTTGACTAGTGTACCTACGGAGCTCAAACCCTATTTCAAATTTTCAAATAAGCAGAGGATCCGAGGACCTGGGGATGCCAAAAGACCCGCAGAAAATCCAAGTTAATCAAATCTTTAAAATGCAACTTTTCCGAGGATTTGGGGTCACCAGGGAACCCGCAGAAAGTTCAATCAAACATCATTAGTATGACAACTTTAAGTTCTTGGAAAAATTCAAGAATTCTAGACAAATTTTCAAAGTGTATTTGTGAGGGAAATGTCTCCAATCACAATTTCAAATCTCCATCGGGGATGGACTTTGAATGACACATCCCGAGTGTTCTTCAAAAAGGTTGTTTTAAAAAATTTTCAAAAGGATTTTCCTTCATCCAAGAGGGCTTCTCACCATTTAGGAAGGCTTTTCTTAAAATTCAAATCGCTCACGAGAAACCTAACCTCGAGGTTTCGGGATCATTCGAGATTCATACAATCCGACTAATCGAGAAGGCATTTTAAAAGGGACCGTAATTCAGGCCAGGTCAAAGGCTTTTCAAAGGATATTCATTTTGAAGTTTAGAAATGAATTTTGATCTCGAAATAGCTTCTTCGGGTCTACAAGTCAAGAACCCCGAAGTCATGATAAGACAGGATTGTACTTACCTCTTTAAGCGGTAGCTTCCCGTATGATTTCTTGCATTAACCTGAAACACCTCTTAGATCGAAAAGTTTTGGTGACAGTTGTATTTTGGTTTAAGGTGGGCTCTTTAAGAACGGCCATATTTTCAAAAGAGGGTGAACTTTGGTGATCACCTTGACATTTCTCCAGCTTTCATTTGCCTTTTGCGTAAGATTCACAATCATTCTTTTTCCAATTGATTTTGAGGATTTTCCTCTTTTCATCTTAATGATTTTTCTTTAGGATTTGCCCCTTTTCGGGATGCTCTTTTCATGGGCTTTGGCCTTGCTTTTACCAGGCACTTTGCTTTTTCTAGCCCTTTCATTCTTCATCATTTTCGCAGACCGATCGGTTCTTTTGAGACCAAGATCAAAATTCTTCCGATCATGCTTTTTGATTCATTGCTGGTAATTCCTTTGCTTTGCCCCAGTGTGGGGGGGGTGATCACCAACAAGGGTTTAGAAATGAATATTCAAAGGCTCAAATTGGCTTTTCAAAGGGTAAGTGTTTGGGATATAGAGATGAAATGCTTTTCTTCACTTTGAGGTGTTCCAAGTCTTTGCCGTAAATCACCCGAAGCTAATCACAAAAAGATTGATGCAGTCAAGTACAATAAAGTCTTACCCGACCTTTTCTCCAAGGAATCATCCAATGAACCTCCAAATATGCCCCATTGTGGGGTGGTTCTTGACAGGGTTATATTCATAAAATTCTCCCTTTTTGGCTCGTGAGTGGTTATCAAGGGATACAAATGTGTATGGATAATTTTGAAATGGAAATGCCTTTCATCATTTTAATCCATGTAATCACCGCGAATGATCCCTACGTCCCAAAATTAAGCTCTTTCGCTCCATCACTCTCACTCATCACTCAAGTGTGTCGTGGACGTGTTTAAGGACAAAGTTTGCCTCTTTTCATTTGAAGGATCATTCTTTTGAAAAGCTTTCAAAGCATGCCCTTTTATAGAAACTCGGGCGTTTGCGTCAAAATTCATCGTTTGCCAAATGTTCTCATCAAAGATAATATTCAAAAGATGTTTCGTAATTTGTAAGGAATATTTCTTTGAAAGGGCCTTGTGGCTCTATAATTCCAAGTTTTTTTCAATTTCAAGCACGACGGCGTATGAAAATTCTTTTTGTAAAGAAAGAGAACCTCAAACCTGTCTTCTTCAAATATTGGCTTCTCGTCCCCGTAAAAACAAAAGGAAACAATCAGTTCAAGGTATTCAAAATTTTAAGTTCAAGCGATTTCTTCTCGTCTCCTTCGGACGTTGACTCCCGTCTCCCGTAAAAACAAAAGGAAACAATCAGTCCAAGATATTCAAATTTTCAAATCCCGAAGTGATTTCTTCTTATCTCCTTCGGATGTTGACTCCCGTCTCCTCTTTCGGGTGTCGACTCTCGTTTCCCGTAAAGAACAAAAGGAAACAATTAGTCCAAGATATTCAAAATCCGTGATCCAAAGTAACGAGATAACTTCCCTGTTTTGATCGCTTGCTCGCAAAGTTCTTCATGATTCCCACCCACCTACAAAATACAAACGTATGCAAATGCATGTATGCGAGATGTCATGCAAATGCAAAATTTTCATGTGACTCATATCTCGCTCATCAACCGCTCCGAAGCTCAATTTATTTCAAGGAAAATATCTCTTCACGGCATCCGAATTCACCGGACTTGCCAATTCTTCTCCATCCATGTTTACAAGTATAAGAGCTCCCCCGGATAAGACCTTCTTCGAATCACATAGGGGCCTTCATAATTTGGCATGAATTTGCCTCCCGGGTGTTGTGCGTTTGGGAGCATTTTCTTCACAACTAGCATCCCCGCTTCAAAACTTCTAGGTTTAACCTTCTTGTTAAAAGCTCGCCACTTTCTTCCGATAACTTTGACCATGACAGATAGCCCTTAATCGCTTTTCGTCAATCAAATTCAATTGTTCGTGTCTCCGTCGACTCCATTCATCTTCCGTGAGCCCTACTTGAGACAGTAATCCTTAAAGAGGGGATTTCCACCTCTACCGGTAGGACCGCTTCCATACCGTATACCAAAGAGTAAGGAGTTGCCCCGGTTGAAGTACGAATTGAAGTTCGGTAGGCCATGAGAGCATATGGCAATCTTTCGTGCCAATCTCGATATTTCTCAGCAGTTTTGGCCAATATCTTCTTGATGTTCTTGTTTGCCGCTTCCACACTCCATTCATTTGCGGGCGGTAAGGCGAAGAATTAAGGTGTCGTACCTTAAATTGTTCCAATAGTTGATCGACAACCTTGTTGTTCAAATTTGAGCCATTGTCCGTAATGATGGCTCTTGGCACTCCATATCTTGAGATGATATCTCGCTTGATAAACTTAGCCACACTATTCGCAGTGACATTGGCATATGAGCTGGCTTCAATCCATTTAGTGAAGTAGTCAATAGCCACCAAAATAAAGCGATGTCCGTTTGAGGCCTTTGGGTTGATAGGGCCAATCATATCAATTCCCCACATGCAGAATGGCCATGGCTCTGACATTTGATGTAGCTCGGTTGGCGGCGCATTTATCCTGTCGCCGTATACCCGGCATTGATGACAGGATCTAACATGCTGGTTGCAATCCGACTCGATAGTCAACCAAGCAATACCCGAGTCTCATAATCTTCTTGGCGAGGAGGTGGCCATTCATATGCGGTCCACATTCCCCTTCATGAATCTCTTTCATAATGAGATTTGCTTCTTTGGAATTCACGCACCTCAGCAGGATCGAGTCAAAGGATCTCTTGTATAGGATCTGTCCGCTGAGGAAAAATTTAGATGCCATCTTGCTTATGTACTTTTTATCTTCCGGTTGACTCGCTCAAGGGAATTCGCCCTTCAAGAGGTAATTCTTGATGTCATGATACCACGGTTCCTCATCGTGTTCTTCTTCAATGACCATGCAAGATGCGGGTTGCTCAAGGATGTCAATCCTTAACGGTTCTATCTCAAGACCATTTTGCACTTGTAACATGGCTGATAATGTGGCCAAAGCATCAGCAAAATGGTTCCGAGTTCTCGCAGATATTCGAAAGTAATCTCCTCAAAGTGTTGGATCAGCTCTTCGAGGTATTTATGATAAGGAATAAGCTTGGGATCCTTTGTCTTCCACTCCCTTGAGTTTGTAAAATGATTAGCATGGAATCTCCGTATACCAAGAGCTTCTTCACCTTTAATGAGATAGCCAATTGTAATCCTAGTATGCGTGCTTCATATTCGAAATGTTGTTGGTGCAGGGAATACCAACTTGGCTGAAACCGGATAATGTTGATCTTCGGGGATATCGAATCGCCTCAAAGGCTCGATCCAAGGTGAGGTTCACCGCACCGTCAAAGTACATTGTCCATTTGTCTTCGGATATATTCGTGGATTTGACCTCCCTTGTTTTGCTCGAAACGTCCTTAGGAGGATTCTCGCCTAGCATGTCAGCAATTGCTCTTCCCTTGACAGATTTTTGGGGAGAGGTTTTGATATCGAACTCAAAGCAGTATTTGCCATTTAGCCATCTTTCCCAACAATGTTGGCTTCTCCAAAAGGTATTTGATGGGGTCATTTTCGGTGACCAGCTCTATATGATAATGCAAAGTGTATATCGCCTCAATCTGTGGAGGACCCAAACCAATGCTACGCAAGTCCTTTCCACTCGTTGGGTATTTGACTTCGGATGTTGTAAACTTTTTGCTCAAATAATATATGGCCCGCTCTTTACGATCCTTGGGGTTAGTTTGGGCAAGTAAAGCTCCCAAGGACTCATCATTAACGATCGATATAGAGTTAAAGGAACGTCGGGGATAGGAGGTACCAATATCGGAGGTTGTACCGGATATTCCTTGATCTTCTCAAATGCTTGTTGGCATTCCGCATCCCATTTCACCTTTGTACCTTTCTTTAGCAACTTGAAGAAGGGTTTTGCCGTTTCGATAGTTGGGATATGAATCTGATATATAATTCAATCTTCCCAAGAAACCCCTTACTTCTTTAACAAGAACAGGAGTTCCTATTTCCCATATGGCTTTAATCTTGGAAGGGTCAATTTCAATACCACGGCTGCTCACCACAAACCCTAGCAGCCTTTCCGCATCTTGCGCCAAATACGCATTTCGCAGGATTCAACTTGAGCTTATACTTTCTCAATCGATCAAATAACTTCTTCAAGCACTTTAACATGGTCTTCTCCAGGCTTGGACTTGGCAATCATATCATCCACATAGACCTCGATCTCCTTATGTATCATATCATGAAAAAGGGTCACCATAGCCCTCTCGATATGTTGCACCTGCATTTTTCAACCCAAATGGCATCACCTTGTAACAAAAAGTTCCCCATTGTGTAGTGAATGAGGTCTTGATCTTATCTTTTTCCTTCAAAGATGATCCGATTATATCCCGAGAATCCATCCATAAAGGAGAACAATTCAAAACCCGCAAGATCGTCGACGAGCACATCAATGTGCGGTAGGGGAAAATCATCCTTGGGACTAGCTTTGTTCAAGTCCCGATAATCCACGCATATTCTAATTCTCCCATCCTTCTTCTTAATCGGTACGATATTGGCGACCCAATCAGCATATGGGACAAGCCTCGATAAATCCAACTTTAAGGAGCTTCATCACCTCTTCCTTGATTTTATCCGCCGGTTCGAGGATTCATTCTTCCGGGTGATTGATTTACTGGTGTGCAAGAAGGATCTGTGGGCAAAGCATGCTCCACAATCTCACGATCTAGACCCGGCATGTCGAAGATACGACCGTGCGAAGATATCTTGATATTCCTTGAGTAACACCGTCATTCTTAAAATATCTCGCCGACAGGTGTCCTCCTATTTTCACTTCCTTGACGCAATGTAATCTCCCAAATTAATGATGATAGGTTCTTCGGAAATAGGAGGCTTAGATTCTTCGAAACAATCCCATTCTTTCTTGATATCGCTCACATCAACCTCGTCTATATCAACTTCGCATGCATAGTCATCGAGCCGATATGAGTCACATATTAACCTGTTATGTATGGGTGGGATGACATGCCCGAAATGCACCATGATAGGTTAGTATTCAAAGATGATAAAATTGAAGGATGCATGATTCCTATCATGAAAACATTTTTCAAATTTCAATTTTCTTAGATAAGGAAAGGAGAACTAGTCCACGATCTTCCCGGACATCCTGGTTCTCAAAAGTCGTTTAAAATCCTAGATCATATGGCGGATCGTGCCTCAAGTTTCATGGTAGAATCAATTGTCATCATCGGACCAATCCGTTGCTCCACATGTCTCGTAATCAAATTTGAAATGTTTTTCATTAATAAATGCAACTAAGAACAATACAAGATCGCACTTCCTGGATCACAAAGATGTGACCCAAAGGTGCTAAAACATCAAAAAGCTTTAAAGCAAATGCAGTAATCAAAATGCATTAAAAGATAAAGTTCGAAAGAGCCTTTTACTCGGGGGTGGGGAAATCATCGTCCAACCACTCAATTATCACGTTCACCCGATTATCCAGGAACGGGTTGAATAAGTCCGGCTCGCATCCTCGTAGATGTCTTCATCTTCCAGCCATTTGCCTCCCTTAGAGAATACCTCGAATAAAGGGTTTAGGAGCATTTTTCCTCTAGCTTTCCATACATCGGTACCTATGAAACGGCCACCTTGGCGCCCACGGCGTCCATGGTCTCCATAACGATTGTTTCGACCTCGGCCTCGACCTATGTTATTTTCCACTATTCCGCTATAACCTGCACCAACCTTGTGGTCATTTGAGCCCAAATTCAAAGGGTTACGGATTCCCCGACCATATTTCCCTAATCCAAAGACCCGGAATAAATCCATTCGAGAGTAGCACTTTTCCCGCCATAGTTGCAGGTCTTGAAAGCTCGGTATAGCCACCTTTGCATCCGGTAACACATGCATGACGATACAATGTCGAAGGTGTGATAACTCAGCTCCTCCTCTTTTGAGGGTTCGACGTATGGAACCATCCCTTTTAAAGCGGCCCGATGTCCTGTCTCGCCATGGACGGTGATCAATTGACCCTTGACCACAAATTTTAACTTTTGATGCAGAGAGGAAGGTACCGCTCCGGACACATGAATCCACGGTCTTCCCAGGAGCAAGGTGAAGGCGCTTGGAATATCCAATACTTGGAACGGTATAGAGAAAGTTACCGGTCCAATGTCAATGTCCAGCTCAATCTCTCCTACAACATTCTTGGAGACTCCATCAAATGATCGGATGGTGGCCTTGGATGTCTTCACAAAATCTTCATTGATCCCCAAGCTTCTCAAAGTGCTTAGTGGACACAAAGTTGAAAGCGGAACCATTATCAATCAAGACGTGAGGAACCTCCTTTCCGTGACACCTCACAGCTATGTAAAGGGCTTTGTTGTGAACTCGCCCTTCTTTCGGGAAGTCTTCGTCCGAGAAGGATATCTCGGTCCTTCGAAGGATAGCACCCACAAAGTCTCCCAATTGCACTTCGTTAATTGTCTCTCGAACATGCACCTCATCCAAAGACCTTCAAAAGGGCGTCTTTGTGCTTTTCAGAATTTTTGAAGAGATCCAAGAAGGAAATCGTGCGGGCATCTTCCGCAGCTTGGTCAACGACATCATATTCACCGGTCCTCACGACCGATTGCAACTTCTCAACCTCTTCCGCAGCTTGGGATTCTCTTTTCGGAATCCACTTCTCTCGGGGGATAACATCTTCCGGATCTCATTATGGCGTCAATCTCGCCCGTTCCATAATCCCAATGAACCGCCCTTGAGTTGTACTCTTCCACAAAGCGGTAATTTAATCCTCACCGGTATGATCTTTTCTCGGTAGTGATTCAGATGTTGATGGTTTTTCCGAACTAGAAGCTTCTAACTCCCAGCCTATCAACTTTGTTCAAATCAATCACGAAACGAATTGGGGCATCTATCATCCCAATCATTTCATCCTCATGAACCTCCTCGGGGTTATGTTCGGACCGGGCCTTATCGCCGTGGCGTTTTCTTCATCCAGCATCTCTCGCCTTTCCCTTTTGACTCTTAGGATAATCCCCTCAATTCTCATACCAATCTCCACCATATGTTGGAACGACGAGTAAGTGTATGCATACATGCGATCAAAGTATTCCGCCGGAAGTGACTTCAGATCTAACTCCAACATTTCTCTCTCGACGGTGGCGGTTGTACCATCACAGCGTGTTTCTTCCACCTCCTAGTGAAGAGTTCAAAACTCTCGTCTTCCCCTTTCCGGATATTCAACAGATTAGCCTTAGTGAAATAACCTCCGATTCCAGCTTCAAAGTGTCGTATGAAGTGCTCGATAAATCCTCCCGGCTCGGGACCCGGCCTAGATCGATTGATTGAAACCATACCAGCGCGAGGCCCATTAAACTTTGTCCAAAGTTCCGGATCGTTGTTTCGTCATCTTCATGGTGGCCAACCATTTGGCGAAGATAGTATGAGACATGCGCCAGAGGACACCTGGGCGCCATTATACTTCGTGCGGAAGACCACCCTCGGGTTCACACCTTGAGGCGGGACATTTCTCGCTTGGGTGAGTGGCGTAATCAGCTCCTTCAACTCATCCATTTTCCTCGACACGTCATCTCCTTGCTCTTGTAGTAGAGCGATCTTTCGATTCTCGTGTTTCCATGGCCCGCCGTATCTCCGTAATCTGCATATTCTCTTCTATTCTTGTGGCGTTGTTCCCGGCCATTAATTGCGATAATTCTGCTACCATAGTCGTCAAATGACGTATATGCGTCTCCCGCATTAGAAAGTCGCATATCAACCTCTTGGTTCCTCTGTTCATCCCGAGGAGCCGCTTGGTCCTTAACTTCATCGATCGTTCCCACAAATTCGTCACTTGTGGGGTCATCCATTCCACCCCACCCATCTGGGACTACATCTCCGGAATTGACAAAGAAACTCTGGGGCGCCGAATATAGCACTTTAAAGTTGTACCCACCACTATCTTCCCCCAGGTTATCAACTATTTCGCCCTCTCTAGGGCTTTCTCGCAAAAATCTCCCGTCGCCCGGCTGGCCTTATCCAGACGGACTTCATATTCGTCTATCTCTTCAATTTCTTGACCATCTTTGACGCTCATCAAATATCCCGAGGGTATTTTCAAAAGAGCTCCCTCGTAGGTTTCATTGCGAACTCCTCGACAAAGCATGTTCACCGCCACGTAGGTCCCCTTGAAAGCGACATTTTCCATTCTTCCTATGACGCCCAAGCTAATTAATTTTTCCAAGCAAGTTTCTTTTTGCTCCCGGAAATACTCTCTCCTTCCGGTATTGCGAGGCTAATGTCAAGACATCCCGCATTTTATCCATATTCACTATGAACTCCGTAACCTCTTCCTCTTCATCTCCAAAGATCGCGTTCACCTCACGATGCTCGGGTAGCGGGTTCTCGCTGCACATTCGGTTCGGCTTTATCAAATTCCAGAACTTTTCCGTCGATCAATGCTTGCACCTTGAATTTCAGAGCGAGACAGCTTATCCGCGTTATGCCCCCTTTCTCCCATATGGTATACGCATGTCCGGGTCTCATCATACCCCAGAAATCTTGGCGGGTGAGCTCGAGGTGGCTCTTTTGCAACTAAACGATTCTCCAAAAGCATGGGTAACAACTTGGATAAGGGTCGGGGTAGTGGGGTGAAAACAACCGGGTTTTTCTTTCTGAATTCCGGTGGGTTGGAAGCGGTCCAGGAGGACGTTCCTTGGGTAGGAATTGAAGGCGAGAAATTTCGGGCTTTGGCGGATTAGGGACAAAAGCTACTTCTCCAGCTTTGCTCCCTAATATCCCTTCTCAAAGGGTATTGGCGTTTGAAAGGCGCCTCGGGTATCTTCTTCTCTCTCGGTGCCCACTCATGACGCTCCGCCACCTTGATCAGGTGTGCAAATGTCCGACACCCAGAGGTGTTCAGCTTGTCGAAAAATTCAAACGGAAGGGCCTTGAGAAACAGATCTATTAGTTCATCTTCCGGGACGGGCGGTTTTACTTGCACAGCCAAGGTTCTCCATCTCTCGGGCGTAGGCGCGAACGGCCTCGCTCTTTCCTTTTACCGTCCTTAAAAGGTCCTCTCTAGTTAGGGCGGTCAAAGTGTTAAACTTGTATTGCCGAAGGAACTCGCTCCCGCGGTTTATCCCAATCGGCGAGCCTCTCTCGGCTCCAATTCAATGAACCACGCCGTGGCTGCCCTGGATAGGCTTTCCGGGAAAGTGTTAACCAAGAGTGGAATGTTGTCGGAGAACCGCGACATTCGACGCAAGTAATACTTCAAGTGCGCCTTGGGACACCCGGTCCCATTATATCTTCTTACAAAGTCCGGCTCCTTGTAATCGCCAGAACCTCTATCTTTTCGAACGGTGCAACCTTGTCGAATCTCGAGAGCTCATAACCTTGACTCGCCAAACACTCTTCGATCTTAGCGAGCCTCTTAATTTCCTCTTCCATTTTGAGGACTTGCTTCTCCTTTTTCTCCAGGTCAATCACAATGGGAGGATCCTTAGGCGGTCTTTCCGGATTCGAGTGGTTGGATTGGCGGCGGGCGCCGGATTAGCGTTTGCTCCATCGGATGGCCCCGCCAGAGCTTGAGAATTAGGGTCAACGGGGTATCTCCCCGGCTTGCAATCATCATTGCCTTCATCTCCGCCACCATTGTGGCGATCACATTCATTTGATTCTCCGGATTACCCACACGAGGTGCGAGCTCTTCTTGTTCCATCCTTAACTTGCGCGTTTTACTACGAGTCCTCGTATTTATCACTCACCCGATTTTCGTAATATCAAATCAGTATGGGAAATATTAAGAATTGGAGACATTGATCCGTGGTAATTGACTTTTCTATATGTATGCATGAAATGCTCATAAAAGAGATAGTATGTATTCATTACAAACCAAATTGTTCAAAAGTATCTAAAAGATAACAAATATGTAAAATCTAAATGGGGGAATGGATCTATCCAAGTCGGGACGCTTCCACTCTTCTTGCTCTTCGATCCATCGGAATCCCACAAGTATGGGTCTTCTCCCTCTTCCGATATCCACCGCTCCGGATCTTCGGGAATGTACGGTTCTACTCCCGGTACATATGGTACTATGTACTCGGCTCATATGACTCTACTTCTTCAATCCGAGGAGATACGCACTCGGGTACATATGGCTCTACCATTGATTGGCGATACTCCTTAAACTACTTGGATATACTCCTTGGAGGCCCCGTGAACGTTCATCTCATCGTCCAAATAGTCCGGCCATTCAACTTGTTGCAGTGGGGAATTCTTCAAAGCGTGAAGAATAAGCTTGATCCGGCCCGATACAACTCCTTTGTTTCCTTAGTGAGCTTTCCTCGTATCATATCGAATGAGAAGATCCCGGACAAACATCCGGTGGTATCTCTTGTAGAACTCCAAATTGCCTCACCACTCGAATGGGGTAATATGCCACAGCACACGGTACATCCCAATAAGGGGATAGGGTTATCTTCAATACCCGAAATGCGAGCTTCTACGATCTTGGGCCAAGTCAAACGCCATCTAATATGCTCGGGTTTCAAATTGTCCAATAGCTCAACCCACTTTTTGAATGAGTATTTGGGTACAAGGGATTGACACTTAAGGAAGGATCTAAGGGGGTGAACGTGCTCATTGATCTCATAACACCCCACCCGGAGTTGGAAAGTCTTTATATGAGAGGTGAACCACAAGTGGAGTAATCCGCTAGACGCTTGGAAAACAGCCTTTTTGAAGATTTGGAACGATTCAGGGAGAGAAAAGTCTCGCCTAAGATCATGTACGAATAATCCCAGGTGACAACACGCTTGTCCGGCTATATGGGTTATGGAGGGGTCAAAAGTAGTTCTAGAAGTCGGGAATAGAACGAATGCAAAGAAAGCCAAAATGAACACCTTTCCCGATTTATGACCGGTTTCGGTGGGTAGAGAGGAATAATTATCGAAAAGGAACGAGAATGTGAACTTGTTGGAATTGGACTTGTAAACTTTTTCAATTTCGAAGTTTTAAGGCGAAGGAAACTCGATAACGAACGAGTGGAATCCATGTCCAAAGGGGGTTGAGCTATACGTTCTTCAAATTTGGCCCCGATAATAGCGGTATACTCCTCAAGCGTAGGGGTCAATTCCAATCCTCGAAAGTTGAACGTCATTGTTCGCGCGTCCCATGCCTTGGCTAGTGCTTGAATGAGCGCCGGTTGGTATTCCACTTTGATCAAATCTACAAGTCGTCCCAAACGTCCTTCCACATAGGCTTTGTTGACGATGTCGAGGCGATCCCACCATATAGCGAGTTCCTTGCGCGGTATTGGGATGACTTTGATGTCTCCATTCCCCATGATCTAAAAAATGCAAAAATGATGATCCTAAAGTCAATTACCACAGTTTAATATGCATATGCATGTAATGTGATGCAAATGTGCTAACCAAATTCCATGTCATCTTTTGGTAACATGAGGGTCAACTACTCCCACTTGACCCAAATAAGCCAAATAGGGTAATTATGGACCAAATCTCACCCAAAGATGGCATGTAATTTGATTAGGATCGTTTAAGCGTAATCGGGGTAAAAAGTCGTTCACAAATTGACAACTCATGAAATTTACAAGTCTAATACAATAAAGTCAAAAAAGATAGAACATGACAAGTATCTAGAGATGTTCGGACAATAAATGTCGATGAAAGTACATAATAGACTCAAAATATAATGAAACCTAGAAAATGCCCCAAAGTCGTACTAATCTAGACAAGAAGAATGGTATCCTCATCCGATGAAATCTCTACTATCTCGGGAAGCTTGATATCTTCTTCATCATCGGAGGATATGGTGATGATTTCCTTCTTCTTAATCGGGAATGTTTTGGGGCCGTCTTGGTAGCATGAGGCTTCCTCGCCAACTTCATGTACAATTCCCGGATTCTTTCTTTCTCGCGCTCGAGCTCCAAATATCGTCCACATCGGGTATAATCGCAACTCTCGCTACGGATGCGGTTCCGTCCGTTGAGCTCTCGTCCGTGAACAAATCCGAAAACTCGGAATGTAGCGGGTACTCGGTCCCTCGCGTCGAATGGTCCTCCGCTCCCATGTGAATACATCGGGTGCATCAACACGACTTTGGGGCGCCATCTATCCTAAAAAGGAAAATTTGACTTTCAACCCCGATCACTTAAACGATCTTACAAATTGTGATGATATGTAGTGGAAATGTATGATATGCAAAATTTAAATTTACAAGTTCAAAATAAAAAGGGTAGAAAGCCTTACCAACCGATGTTACTCTTTTTTGGTTTTTGGTTTTAGGTATACCAACCATCCATTTCACATGCGCATGAGACAGTGAGGTTTAACTCTAAAGAAATCAAAAAGGCTCGGGTATGGACCTAAAAAGGCTCCCGCTATACAAATCGATGGGCCGCCCACAAGCGCAATCAAACAACAAGTGGGTAGGACCATCAATCTTACATAGCGAGCGGGATCAAATATGGTCAACCCAAGTGCAATCAAACACAAGAGCTTCGCATACCGATCCCTATCTATGGCGACCTAAGAGGTGATTTCGCGGCTCGGGTTTAGGCGCTTGTGTGTGCAGTGTCGTGATCCTCGAAATATGCAAGACATGCACCACAATTTATATTCAAAACACCGCTTCAAAATTTGCATAAATAAACAAACAATCCAAAACTCCATATCTCGCATCAAAAATGGTTAGCATGCACGCCACCCCTTATAACTCCCATCCGCATCAACATTTAACACTTTTTTGTTAGTGGACGTACCTCATCTTCAAGAGCATCTGCAGAAAACGAGGTTAGAAAACAATCAGCATTTTTATCGGCTTAAATCCTCTTAAAGTATTCCCCAATGAGTCGCCAACCTGTCGCGACCCTCCCGGAAATTTCCTTCCCGGGGTGGAATAGGGCTAACGAGCCGATCCCTCCTTTTATAGGCATATATATGGGGGATCGCGAGTCTCTCCCAAGACCCATTACTCGAATCGCGATGTCGGGTAAAATTTTTCAAATATCGAAATTGACCTTGTGTGGTCGGGTGGCATGTGCGAGATGTACATGCAATTTGGAGTCGCCACCGATCGATTTATTGGAAGGTACGATCGGAAAACCTTACCGAGCGGTCGGGAGAAACCGTTCGGTTCCGCGAAAACCGTAGATTTTGGGTCCGGGGATTTGGTTACGCCAAGTTTCATATTTGACGCCCTTTCGGTTACCGATGTTGATTGTTTTTCTAACCTAAGATTTCATGCGGATGCGATATAAGATGAGGTAGGTCCTAAAAAAATCTAAGTATTCATACGTATGGGATTTTTCTATCCTAATCAATCACAATCGAGGAATTAACGCTACAAGTCAAAATCATTACAAGCAATCAAATCAATCAATCAGGGTTTGATATGTCTAAAATGGCCCTATCGGCCCACACAAAAATCAATTTTGGGTATCGGGGTGATTTGGTAAAAATTTGGGGCGAATGGCCCGTAAGGGTAGAATGGTCATTTTTTGGGGTTCGGGACCCGAAAATCACAAAATTTCGATTTGGCCAGTTGAATGTGGCCATTTCTCATTTTTTGTGATTTTCTTGAATTTTTCTAATTTTTTCTATTTTTTGGAATTTTTATTTATTTTTAAAAAATATTGGAAATTTTCCGGATCGAAATTAATCGACCCTTGAAGTCTCAAAATTTTCGATCCAGACTTTATGAGTCCCGAATCGATCTAGGAATTTTTAGAAATTTTTTTGTGAAAATCTGGGAATTTTTATGAATTTTCTAAGTATTTTTACAATTTTTTTGGATTTTTGGAAATTTCTTTTTATTTTTTATTATTTTTTATTAATGAACCGGACCGGGTCAAACCGGTCAACGGCCGGTCAACCCGGTCCGACCGCTCGTGCACCCTCTACAGCTAAAACGGCGCCGTATGCTATTTATTTGATTTTTTTTATTTTCTAAACTAATTTCCTATTATTCGAAAATATATAAAAGAAATGGACGGCCGAGATCAACTCTTAAATCAATCTCAGCCATTGACTCTACCCTAATCAAAACGACGACGCTTCCGGGTCTTAGTCTAAACGGCGCCGCATCACTTATAGCAATGAACGGCCGCGATTAATTCTAAACCCGATCTGCACCGTCCAATCTTTCTGGAACCAAAACGACGACGTATCCGCTTATCGAATGAACGGCCGAGATCTAACCTAGATCTCATCTCACCCATTCGTCCTACTCTTGCTAAAACGACGCCGGATCAGTTAAATGCATGAACGGTCATGATCTAACCTAGACTTGATCCGGACCGTCCATCCATTCTATAGCCAAAACGACGCCGAATCGCCTACATTAAACGACACCGTTTTACATTTTCTATTTTCTAATCTAATATATCTAATATCCAAAAATATAAAAATAAAGATCCAACGGCCCGTAATCGAACTCAACTAATAACCGGGCCGTTGGATGAGATCTCGACTCGCCTCGTCCGCGCCAACGGCCGAGCCGAGTCGGCCGACGAGCCGGGACCAACCAGCGCCCGACACGTCGACCGCCGACCACGTTGACCGCCACGTCACCTTCTTCTTCTTCCCCGCGACGACCACTAAACGGACGGCCGACATCCCTCCGGGCGAGATCCGACGGTGAGATCTCGCCGGAATAACGTGAAACCAACGCCAAACAACTCACCCGAACCTCCTCTATAACATATCCAAAAATCTAAGTATTTTATCCACTAAATCGCGAGAATCGATCAATCACAATCGCGACAACCGTAACTTCAAACGCACAAAGATATAGCATAACAATCAAATCATATCACACGAAGCGTAATAAGAGGTAAGTGAACTTACCTCGAGCTCGATCGAGCTCGCAAGGTCCGAAATAGCCTCGCCGGTGTTCGCCGCACCGAGCAAGGTTGGGGGTTCGACTCGCGTGATTCGAGGGAAATCGATGCAAAAACGAAGTGCGATTGTGGTCAGTGATGCTCAAGGAGTAAAACGCACAAACTAATTGCAACAATCATGCTCGGGATGATGCGACGCCATGATTGCACAAGAAGAAGCTTGAGAAGTCGACTCACCGATTTTGAAGGTTTCGAGCTAATCCGCAGGCCGCGATCGCTTCTCCAAGGTTCGGGCAAGCTTCCCGAAGTAGCGGCGAGGTTCGATTCTCTCCGGATTGCCTTCGCGAAGAACTCACTGCACCGAGCTCAAACCTTCGATCGCTCGGGCGAGAAGGTGAGCTCTCCTTCGCTTTCTCTCTCTCTCTATCTCTATTCTCGTTGCCCGGGCGAGCAAATGAACCTCCCTCATTCGCGAAGCTTCCCAGCCTATTTATACCCACTTTCGAATTTGCGCGCGTCGAATGTGAGCTGGCCGAGCTTCCTCCGCACGTGCTCAAGTGTGCCAAATGGTCTAAACGGGCGTCAAGAACGGAATGCAATTCCGTTGGACTCCGTTTGGTGCTCCGGCGATGTCAATTACGCGCGAATTGCACTTGATTTGCAGGCTGTTGACTTTTTCATGTCGCCGTGACTTTGATCGCTCGCCGGAGCTCCTCCGGCGGCCATTGATCTTGATACTTGGCTCAATCAACGCGTATCAACCTGGGGAACAAAACGCCTAAATTAATTGCTTCGATTATCACCAATTGGCCTGTCAATTTGATCGTCCAAATCATGCCATTCACTGTTCATATGCACGGGCGTTTCGAGGAAGACGAAGCATCCTTATTCCGGACGGTTCGACCGGTCCGACCGGCGGGTCGACCGGTCCGAACCGGTTCGAGATAATGAACTTCGCGTAATTTTCAAAATTAAACAAAATTGACTTGGAATTTTTGCAATTAAATTTGAAAATTGCACTTAGGGGCCTGGATATTATCTAGAAATGCAATTTCGCCCAAAATTTCTTATCAATTTGCACAAAAACCCCAAATTTTTCTAAAATCCCAAATTGGGGAAATGTTCAATTGAGTGTCAATTTGACCAAATTGGATCCTGAAACCCATTCCAATCGATTTAGAATGCATGAAAACATAGGGTGACAATCCGATTTTGCAATGATAGTCCCTCAATTAAAAGTAATTTCAAAAATTGACCGATTGAGGGACTAAATTGAAAATATTTTGGGGATTTTGCCTAATTCGTGCAATTCGTGCAATTGAGGGTGGAATTGATCAAATTAAAGTTCAAAGGGACTACAATTGAATGTCTAGACAACAAATGTGCAAAAATTGCAAATAAAGAGACTCAATTGGTATTTTTTGTGCAAATTCAACCTTAGGCGTTGTGAAGAAACACCTAAGATTAAACTCAATTTTTGATTTTTATTGAGGTCAATATTAAAAGGGAATTAAAAGAAAAATATTGAACATTTTTATGTATTTTTGCGACCTCGAAAAGTATTTTTTATGAATTTTTCAAGTATTTTCCTATTTTCCTAAAAAAAAAAAAATGCGAAAAATATGAAAAATTATTTTTTGTTCCAAATTGGTTCCTTAAGCTTGGCCAAGGCTTCCAATGTTGATTTTTTTAATTTTTTGATTTTTTGTGAATTTTTAATGAATTTTGGAAAATAAAACTAAAGGAAAATCGACTAAAATTCAAAAATTCGAGTGTCAACACTTATCAAGGGCGAAGTTCCCGTGAAGCATGGTATTATCAAAGAATTACCCAAGAAGATAAAAAGTACATAAGCAAGATGGCATCTAAATTTTTCCTCAGCGGACGGATCCTATACAAGAGATCCTTTGACTCGATCCCGCCGAGGTGCGTGAATTCCAAAGAAGCAAATCTCATTATGAAAGAGATTCATGAAGGGGAATGTGGACCGCATATGAATGGCCACCTCCTCGCCAAGAAGATTATGAGACTCGGGTATTACTGGTTGACTATCGAGTCGGATTGCAACCAACATGTTAGATCCCGTCATCAATGCCAGGTATACGGCGACAAGATAAATGCGCCGCCAACCGAGCTACATCAAATGTCAGAGCCATGGCCATTCTGCATGTGGGGAATTGATATGATTGGCCCTATCAACCCAAAGGCCTCAAACGGACATCGCTTTATTTTGGTGGCTATTGACTACTTCACTAAATGGATTGAAGCCAGCTCATATGCCAATGTCACCGCGAATAGTGTGGCTAAGTTTATCAAGCGAGATATCATCTCAAGATATGGAGTGCCAAGAGCCATCATTACGCATAATGGCTCAAATTTGAACAACAAGGTTGTCGATCAACTATTGGAACAATTTAAGGTACGACACCTTAATTCTTCGCCTTACCGCCCGCAAATGAATGGAGCCGTGGAAGCGGCAAACAAGAACATCAAGAAGATATTGGCCAAAACCGCTGAGAAATATCGAGATTGGCACGAAAGATTGCCATATGCTCTCATGGCCTACCGAACTTCAATTCGTACTTCAACCGGGGCAACTCCTTACTCTTTGGTATACGGTATGGAAGCGGTCCTACCAAGAGAGGTGGAAATCCCCTCTTTAAGGATCCTATCTCAAGTAGGGCTCACGTAAGATGAATGGAGTCGACAGAGACACGGACAATTGAATTTGATTGATGAAAAGCGATTAAGGGCTATCTCGTCATGGTCAAAGTTATCGAAGAAAGTGGCCGAGCTTTTAACAAGAAGGTTAAACCTAGAAGTTTTGAAGCAGGGGATGCTAGTTGTGAAGAAAATGCTCCCAAACGCACAACACCCAGGAGGCAAATTCATGCCAAATTATGAAGGCCCCTATGTGATTCGAAGGTCTTATCCGGGGAGCTCTTATACTTGTAAACATGGATGGAGAAGAATTGGCAAGTCCAGTGAATTCGGATGCCGTGAAGAGATATTTTCCTTGAAATAAATTGAGCTTCAGAGCGGTTGATGAGCAGATATGAGTCACATGAAAATTTTGCATTTGCATGACATCTCGCATACATGCATTTGCATACGTTTGTATTTTGTAGGTGGACTCGGGAATCATGAAGAACTTTGCAGAGCAACCGATCAAAACAGGGAAGTTATCGTTACTTTGGATCACGGATTTTGAATATCTTGGACTAATTGTTTCCTTTTGTTCTTTACAGGGAAACAGGAGTCGACACCGAAAAGAGGAGACAGGAGTCAACATCCGAAGGAGATAAGAAGAAATCACTTCGGGATTTGAAAATTTGAATATCTTGACTCGATTGTTTCCTTTTGTTTTTACAGAGACAGGAGTCAACGTCCGAAGGAGACGAGAAGAAATCGCTTCGGAACTTAAAATTTTGAATACCTTGAACTGATTGTTTCCTTTTGTTTTTACAGGGATGAAGCCAATATTTGAAGAAGACAGTTTGAGGTTCTCTTTCTTTACAAAGAATTTTCATACGCCGTCGTGCTTGAAATTGAAAAAACTTGGAATTATAGAGCCACAAGGCCCTTTCAAAGAAATATTCCTTACAAATTACAGAAACATCTTTTGAATATTATCTTTGATGAGAACATTTGGCAAACGATGAATTTTGACGAAAACGCCCGAGTTTCTATAAAAGGGCATGCTTTGAAAGCTTTTCAAAAGAATGATCCTTCAAATGAAAAGAGGCAAACTTTGTCCTTAAACACGTCCCCGACACACTTGAGTGATGAGTGAGAGTGATGGAGCGAAAGAGCTTAATTTTGGGACGTAGGGATCATTCGCGGTGATTACATGGATTAAAATGATGAAAGGCATTTCCATTTCAAAATTATCCATACACATTTGTATCCCTTGATAACCACTCGAGCCAAAAAGGGAGAATTTTATGAATATAACCCTGTCAAGAACCACCCCACAATGGGGCATATTTGGAGGTTCATTGGATGATTCCTTGGAGAAAAGGTCGGTAAGACTTTATTGTGCTGACTCGCATCAATCTTTTTGTGATTAGCTTCAGGTGATTTCTCGCAAAGACTTGGAACACCTCAAAGTGAAGAAAAGCATTTCATCTCTATATCCCAAACACTTACCCTTTGAAAAGCCAATTTGAGCCTTTGAATATTCATTTCTAAACCCTTGTTGGTGATCACCCCCCCCACACTGGGCAAAGCAAAGGAATTACCAAGCAATGAATCAAAAAGCATGATCGGAAGAATTTTGATACTTGGTCTCCAAAAGAACCGGTCCAATGCGAAAATGATGAAGAATGAAAGGGCTAGAAAAAGCAAAGTGCCTGGTAAAAGCAAGGCCAAAGCCCATGAAAAGAGCATCCCGAAAAGGGGCAAATCCTAAAGAAAAATCATTAAGATGAAAAGAGGAAAATCCTCAAAATCAATTGGAAAAAGAAGGATTGTGAATCTTCCGCAAAAGGCAAATGAAAGCTGGAGAAATGTCAAGGTGATCACCAAAGTTCACCCTCTTTTGAAAATATGGCCGTTCTTAAAGAGCCCACCTTAAACCAAGATACAACCTGTCACCAAAACTTTTCTGATCTAAGAGGTGTTTCAGGTCGATGCAAGAAATCATACAGAAGCTACCGCTTAAAGGGGTAAGTACAATCCTGTCTTATCATGACTTCGGGGTTCTTGACTTGTAGACCCGAAGAAACTATTGTTGATCAAAATTCATTTCTAAACTTCAAAATGAATATCCTTTGAAAAGCCTTTGACCCGGCCCGAATTACGGTCCCTTTTAAAATGCCTTCTCCGATTAGTCAGATTGTATGAATCTCGAATGATCCCGAAACCTCGAGGTTAGGTTTCCTGTGAGCAGATTTGAATTTTAAGAAAAGCCTTCCTAAATGGTGAGAAGCCCTCTTGGATGAAGGAAAATCCTTTTGAAAATTTTTTAAAAAACAACCTTTTTGAAGAACACTCGGGATGTGTCATTCAAAGTCCATCCCAAATGGAGATTTGAAATTGTGATTGGAGACATTTCCCTCACAAATACACTTTGAAAATTTGTCTAGAATTCTTGAATTTTTTCCAAGAACTTAAAGTTGTCATACTAATGATGTTTGATTGAATTTTCTGCAGGTTCCCTGGTGACCCCAAATCCTCGGAAAAGTTGCATTCTAAAGATTTGATTAACTTGGATTTTCTGCGGGTCTTTTGGCATCCCCGTGTCCTCGGATCCTCTCGCTTATTTGAAAATTTGAAATAGGGTTTGAGCTCGTAGGTACACTAGTCAACCTAGGTCCTCGAGATGGCACCCTCTCGGACGGTTAGTAGCTGGAGAGACGAAAACCGATCCGCTTATTTGAAAATTTGAAATAGGGTTTGAGCTCAGTAGGTACACTAGTCAACCTAGGTCCTCGGATGGCACCCTCTCGGACGGTTAGTAGCTGGAGAGACGAAACCGATCTGCTTATTTGAAAATTTGAAATAGGGTTTGAGCTCTGTAGGTACACTAGTCAACCTAGGTCCTCAGATGGCACCCTCTCGGACGGTTAGTAGCTGGAGAGACGAAAACCGATCCGCTTATTTGAAAATTTGAAATAGGGTTTGAGCTCCGTAGGTACACTAGTCAACCTAGGTCCTCAGATGGCACCCTCTCGGACGGTTAGTAGCCGGAGAGACGAAAACCGATCTCGCTTATTTGAAAATTTGAAATAGGGTTTGAGCTCAGTAGGTACACTAGTCAACCTAGGTCCTCGGGATGGCACCCTCTCGGACGGTTAGTAGCTGGAGAGACGAAAACCGATCTGCTTATTTGAAAATTTGAAATAGGGTTTGAGCTCCGTAGGTACACTAGTCAACCTAGGTCCTCAGATGGCACCCTCTCGGACGGTTAGTAGCTGGAGAGACGAAAACCGATCTGCTTTTTAGATGGTGAGTCCCCGCATGGAGGATAGCCAATCTTTTTTAAATAGGTGAAACCCCTTTGTTACAAGGGTGAACCTCCCCTCGACGGTTAGTAGCTGGAGAGACGAAAACCGATCTCGCTTTTTAGATGGTGAGTCCCCGCATGGAGGATAGCCAATCTTTTTTAAATAGGTGAAACCCCTTTGTTACAAGGGTGAACCTCCCCCTCAGACGGTTAGTAGCTGGAGAGACGAAAGCCGATCTGCTTTTTAGATGGTGAGTCCCCGCATGGAGGATAGCCAATCTTTTTAAATAGGTGAAACCCCTTTGTTACAAGGGTGAACCTCCCCCTCAGACGGTTAGTAGCTGGAGAGACGAAAGCCGATCTCGCTTTTTAGATGGTGAGTCCCCGCATGGAGGATAGCCAATCTTTTTAAATAGGTGAAACCCCTTTGTTACAAGGGTGAACCCCTCCCTTTCGACGGTTAGTAGCCGGAGAGACGAAAGCCGATCTGCCCCCTTTTTAAATGATGAATCCCTAGTGGATAGTCAAACCCATTTTAAATAGGTGAAACCCCTTTGTTACAAGGGTGAACCTTCCTTCCAAATCTTCAAACCACCACTCGACATCATACGGACGCCGACCATTGCAAATCTCGTCGCGCCATTCACGGGTAATTCCATACACCGAATCTTTCAACCTCGGATCGACAAATCTCAAACCATAGACAGGTGAGCTACAGGTAAGTCTCTCTCTTCTCATTTCTCTTTCACATAAAATGAGCATGAACCGAAATAATTCCCCACGGAGTCGAGCTTAAATCTGCGAAGGTAAAGCAATCGAATGTCAAAGACTTATTTTCTTTAGTTTTTTTCCCAGCAGAAGTCGATTAAGGATCCAGGTGTCACCTTGTCTTTGAAAGCAACCTCTAACCGAGATTACTTTCAAAGAGGGGCACTGTTGACACCCGAATTTTTAGTCGTTTTCCTTTAGTTTTATTTTCCAAAATTCATTAAAAATTCACAAAAAATCAAAAAATTAAAAAATCAACATTGGAAGCCTTGGCCAAGCTTAAGGAACCAATTTGGAACAAAAAATAATTTTTCATATTTCTCGCATTTTTTTAATATTTTCGAAAATAGGAAAATACTTGAAAAATTCATAAAAAATACTTTTCGAGGTCGCAAAAATACATAAAAATGTTCAATATTTTTCTTTTAATTCCCTTTTAATATTGACCTCAATAAAAATCAAAAATTGAGTTTAATCTTAGGTGTTTCTTCACAACGCCTAAGGTTGAATTTGCACAAAAAATACCAATTGAGTCTCTTTATTTGCAATTTTTGCACATTTGTTGTCTAGACATTCAATTGCAGTCCCTTTGAACTTTAATTTGATCAATTCCACCCTCAATTGCACGAATTGCACGAATTAGGCAAAATCCCCAAAATATTTTCAATTTAGTCCCTCAATCGGTCAATTTTTGAAATTACTTTTAATTGAGGGACTATCATTGCAAAATCGGATTGTCACCCTATGTTTTCATGCATTCTAAATCGATTGGAATGGGTTTCAGGATCCAATTTGGTCAAATTGACACTCAATTGAACATTTCCCCAATTTGGGATTTTAGAAAAATTTGGGGTTTTTGTGCAAATTGATAAGAAATTTTGGGCGAAATTGCATTTCTAGATAATATCCAGGCCCCTAAGTGCAATTTTCAAATTTAATTGCAAAAATTCCAAGTCAATTTTGTTTAATTTTGAAAATTACGCGAAGTTCATTGTCTGAACCGGTTCAGACCGGCTCGATCACGGCCGGACGGACGGTCGAACCGGTCCGAATGCAAGGCTTCGTCTTCCTCGAACGCCCGTGCATATGAACAAAGTGAATGGCATGATTTGGACGATCAAATTGACAGCCAATTGGTGATAATCGAAGCAATTAATTTAGGCGTTTTGTTCCCCCAGGTTGATACGCGTTGATTGAGCCAAGTATCAAGATCAATGGCCGCCGGAGGAGCTCCGGCGAGCCGATCAAAGTCACGGCGACATGAAAAAGTCAACAGCCTGCAAATCAAGTGCAATTCGCGCGTAATTGACATCGCCGGAGCACCAAACGGAGTCCAACGGAATTGCATTCCGTTCTTGACGCCGTTTAGACCATTTGGCACACTTGAGCACGTGCGGAGGAAGCTCGGCCAGCTCACATTCGACGCGCGCAAATTCGAAAGTGGGTATAAATAGCTGGGAAGCTTCGCGAATGAGGGAGGTTCATTTGCTCGCCCGAGCAAATGAGAATAGAGATAGAGAGAGAGAGAAAGCGAAGGAGAGCTCACCTTCTCGCCCGAGCGATCGAAGGTTTGAGCTCGGTGCGTGAGTTCTTCGCGACGGCAATCCGGAGAGAATCGAACCTCGCCGCTACTTCGGGAAGCTTGCCCGAACCTTGGAGAAGCGATCGCGGCCTCTCGGATTAGCTCGAAACCTTCAAAATCGGTGAGTCGACTTCTCAAGCTTCTTCTCGTGCAATCATGGCGTCGCATCATCCCGAGCATGATTGTTGCAATTAGTTTGTGCGTTTTACTTCTTGAGCATCACTGACCACAATCGCACTTCGTTTTTGCATCGATTTCCCTCGAATCACGCGAGTCGAACCCCCAACCTTGCTCGGTGCGGCCGAACACCGGCCGTGCTATTTTAGACCTTGCGAGCTCGATTCGAGCTCGAGGTAAGTTCACTTACCTCTTATTCCGCTTCGTGTGATATGATTTGATTGTTATGCTATATGCTGTGCGTTTGAAGTTCCGGTTGTCGCGACTGTGATTGATCTGATTCTCGCGATTTAGTGGATAAAATACTTAGATCTTTGGATATGTTATAGAGGAGGTTCGGGTGAGTTGTTTGGCGTTGGTTTCACGTTATTCGGCGAGATCTCACCGTCGGATCTCGCCGGGAGGGATGTCGGCCGTCCGTTTAGTGGTCGTCGCGAGGAAGAAGAAGAAGGTGACGTGGCGGTCAACGTGGTCGGCCGGTCCGACGTGTCGGGCGCCGGGTTGGTCCAGTCGTCCGGCCGACTCGGCTCGGCCGTTGGCGCGGACGAGCCGAGTCGAGATCTCATCCAACGGCCCGCATTATTAGTTGAGTTTGATTCTCGGGCCGTTGGATCTTTATTTTTATATTTTTGGATATTAGATATATTAGATTAGAAAATAGAAAATGTAAAACGGTGTCGTTTAATGTAGGCGATTCGGCGTCGTTTTGGCTATAGAATGGATGGACGGTCCAGATCAAGTCTAGGTTAGATCATGACCGTTCATGCATTTAACTGATCCGGCGTCGTTTTAGCAAGAGTAGGACGAATGGCTGAGATGAGATCTAGGTTAGATCTCGGCCGTTCATTCGATAAGCGGATACGTCGTCGTTTTGGTTCCAGAAAGATTGGACGGTGCGGATCAGGTTTAGAATTAATCGCGGCCGTTCATTGCTATAAGTGATGCGGCGCCGTTTAGACTAAGACCCGTAAGCGTCGTCGTTTTGATTAGGGTAGAGTCAATGGCTGAGATTGATTTAAGAGTTGATCTCGGCCGTCCATTTCTTTTATATATTTTCGAATAATAGGAAATTAGTTTAGAAAATAAAAAAATCAAATAAATAGCATACGGCGCCGTTTTAGTCTAGAGGGGTCTGCATGAGCGGTCGGACCGGGTTGACCGGCCGTTGACCGGTTTGACCCGGTCCGGTTCATTAATAAAAATAATAAAAAATAAAAAGAAATTTCCAAAAATCCAAAAAAATTGTAAAAATACTTAGAAAATTCATAAAAATTCCCGGATTTTCACAAAAAATTTCTAAAAATTCCTAGATCGATTCGGGACTCATAAAGTCTGGATCGAAAATTTTTGAGACTTCAAGGGTCGATTAATTTCGATCCGGAAAATTTCCAATATTTTTTAAAAATAAATAAAAATTCCAAAAAATAGAAAAAATTAGAAAAATTCAAGAAAATCACAAAAAATGAGAAATGGCCACATTCAACTGGCCAAATCGAAATTTTGTGATTTTCGGTCCCGAACCCCAAAAAATGACCATTCTACCCTTCTTCCGGGCCATTCGCCCCCAAATTTTTACCAAATCACCCCGATACCCAAAATTGATTTTTTGTGTGGGCCGATAGGGCCATTTTAGACATATCAAACCCCGATTGATTGATTTGATTGCTTGTAATGATTTTGACTGCGCGTTAATTCCTCTGATTGTGATTGATTAGGATAGAAAAATCCCATCTGTATGAATACTTAGATTTTTTAGGACCTACCTCATCTTATATCGCATCCGCATGAAATCTTAGGTTAGAAAAACAATCAACATCGGTAACCGAAAGGGCGTCAAATATGAAACTTGGCGTAACCAAATCCCCGGACCCAAAATCTCTGGTTTTCGCGGAACCGAACGGTTTCTCCCGACCGCTCGGTAAGGTTTTCCGATCGTACCTTCCAATAAATCGATCGGTGGCGACTCCAAATTGCATGTACATCTCGCACATGCCACCCGACCACACAAGGTCAATTTCGATATTTGAAAAATTTTACCCGACATCGCGATTCGAGTAATGGGTCTTGGGAGAGACTCGCGATCCCCCATATATATGCCTATAAAAGGAGGGATCGGCTCGTTAGCCCTATTCCACCCCGGGAAGGAAATTTCCGGGAGGGTCGCGACACCGGGTATTTGGCTTCGGATGTTGTGAACTTTTTGCTCAAATAATATATGGCCTGCTCTTTACGATCCTTGGGGTTAGTTTGAGCTAATAAAGCTCCCAAGGACTCATCATTAACCTGTCGATATAGAGTTAAAGGAACGTTAGGGATAGGAGGTACCAACACCGGAGGCTGTACCAAATATTCCTTGATCTTCTCAAACGCTTGTTGACATTCTGCATCCCATTTTACTTTTGCGCCTTTCTTCGGGAGCTTGAAAAAGGGTTTCGCCGTTTCTGACGGTTGAGATATAAATCTGGATATATAATTCAATCTTCCAAGTAGGCCCCTTACCTCCTTAACAGTAGAAGGAGTCCCTATTTCCCATATGGCTTTGATCTTGGAGGGGTCGATCTCAATACCACGGCTGCTCACCACGAACCCTAGCAGCTTTCCGGATCTTGCGCCAAATACGTATTTCGCAGGATTCAGGTTGAGCTTGTACTTTCTCAACCGATCAAATAAC
>NW_025955895.1:0-45783 GCF_020921035.1 Rhodamnia argentea
GAATCCAAAATTGATGTTTATGTGGGGTGATAGGGTCATGTTAGACATACCATGATCATTTGATTGCTAGTGTTTACTCTTGATCATGCTTTTAAAGTTTTGATTGTGATTGATAGGTTAGGAAATTCCCATCTGCATGATACCTTAGGATCGTTAGAACCTACCTCACCCGAAATTTCATCTGCATGAACTCTTAGGTTAGAAAATCACTCGACATCGGTAATCGAAAGGGCATCAATGTAAATCTTGGCGTAACCAAGTCCCCGGACCCAAATCTCTGATTTTCGTAGAACCGAACGGTTTCTCCCGACCGCTCGGTAGGGTTCCCAATCATACCTTCCAAGAATTGATCGGTGGCGACTCCATATGCATGTACACCATGCACATGTCACTCGACCACACTAAGGTCGACCTCGATATTTGATAAAATTTTCTCCACGTCGCGATTCAAGTAATGGGTCTTGGGAGAGACCCGCGATCCATGAAGATCCCGCTATCAACCGAGGTCTAGAAAGGATCGGCTCGTTAATCTTCGCTCAACTTCGCCTCGTCGGGAGGAGGGTCGCGACAGCTTGGCGACTCCATTTGGGATCGAACCTAGAATCTCTGGTTACCAAACCATGAAGAGGACTTAAGTCGATAAAAATGTTGAGAGTTTTCTAATCCCGTTTTCTGCAGATGCTCTTGAAGGTGAGGTACGTCCACTAACGAAAAGTGTTAAATGTTGATGCAGATAGGGAGTTATAAGGGGTGGTTGTTGACACTCGAATTTTTAGTTAGTTTTCCTTTAGTTTTATTTTCCAAAATTCATTAAAAATTCACAAAAAAAAAATAAAAATAAGAAATTTTGAAAAATCAACATTGGAAGCCTTGGCCAAGCCTAAGGAACCAATTTGGAACAAAAAATAATTTTTCATATTTTTCGTTTTTTTTAATATTTTCGAAAATAGGAAAAATCTTTGAAAATTCATAAAAAATACCTTTCGAGGTCACAAAAATACACAAAAATGTCCAATATTTTTCTTTTAATTCCATTTTCATATTCACCTCAAGAAAAATTGAAAATTAAGTTCAATTTTAGGTGTTTCTTCACTATGCCTAGAGTTGAATTTGCATAAAAAATACCAATTGAGTCTTTTTATTTGTAATTTTTGCACATTTAGAGTTTAGACATTCAATTGCAGTCCCTTTGAACTTCACTTTGATCAATTGCACCCTCAATTGCGCGAATTGTGCGAATTGCACGGAAATTCTTAAAAATTTTGCAATTAAGTCCCTCAATTTTGCAATTTTTGAAATTACTTTTAATTGAGGGACTATCATGGTAAAATTAGACCATCCCTAGGGTTTTGATACATTCTAAAGCGATTGGCATAGGTCTCATAGTCCAATTTGATCGAATTGATGCTCAATCGAACATTTCCCTAATTTGGGGAAATTGAAAAATTTGGGGTTTTCATAGAAATTGAGGTGAACTTTTGGGCAAAATCACATTTTTAGATAATATCCAGGCCCTAAGTTCAATTTTGAAGTTTAATTGCAAAAATTCCCAGCCAATTCTGTTTAATTTTGAAATTTGTGCTAAATTCATTGTGCGAACCAGGTTCGGACCGGTCGATCGCCCGGTCGGACCGGTCGAACCGATCCCAGCTGATGTACTTCATCTTCTTCAGAACGTCCGCACGAATGAACAGTATTTGGGCGAATTTTGATGAACAAATTGACAAGGCAATCGGCGATAATCAAAGCAATTAACCTGGGCGTTTTGTTCCTCGGGTGATTTCGCGTCGATTGGGCCCGACTTTGAGGACAATCGTCGCCGGAGGAGCGCCGACGGAGCAGTCAAACCTACGGCGACGCAAAAAGGTCAACATTCAGCAAGTTAAGTGCAATTCGTGCGCAATTGGTGTTGCCTTGGAGTGTCAAACGGAGTGGACGGAATCCTATTCCGTTCCAGTCTCAAGTCCAACTCACTTCGCACGCGTGGGCACGTGCGAAGTGAGTCGGTTAAGCTTTGCCCAACGCGCCATTATTTGAAAAAACGAGTATAAAAGGAGGAGAACATTCGCGAAGCGAAGGAGGGGCTCATTACGTTCGCAAGTTGTTGATAGAGCTGAGAGAGAGAGAGAAAACGAGAGAGAGCTCGTTCTCCCGCTCGCTCGGTTGAGAACTCGAGCTCGACCGTGAGCTCTTGGTGAGGCCAATCCAGAGCGAATCAAGACTTGAAATCACGTCCGAAGCTTCGTTTAGGCTCCCGGGATTCGATCGCGACAGCTCGGTCAAGTTGCGAGCTCCGGAATCGGTGAGTTAATCTTCCTATCTCGCTCTTGTGTAATCATGGCATCCTCACATCCTAAGCATGATTCGTGAAATTGTTGTGTGCCTTTTGATGCACGAGCCTCACCGACCATGCTCGTATCTGGTTTTTGCATCAATCTTGCTCGAACATCCCGAGTCGAAACCTCCAATCATCGCGGTCCGGCCGAACGCCGGCGGACCTCTCCGGCCTTCGCGAGTCCGATCGGGACTCGAGGTAAGTTTCCTCAACTCATCTTCGAGCTTCGTGTGAAGGAATTGAAGCGTAATGCTCTTTTTTGCTTGATTGAACCATGCGATCTCGATCTTGTGTGAGCTTGATATATGTTGATTCTGTGGATACAATCACTTAATCTTTGGATATGTTGATGCGGAAGTACGAGCGAGTCGTCCGGTGTTGGTCTCGCGTCATTCCGGCGAGATCTCGCCGTTAGATCTCGCCAGAGCGTTCTCGGCCGTCCGTTACGTGTCGTCGCCGTGAAGAAGACGACCGACGTGGCATAGTCAACAGGTCAACCGGCCTAAGGTGTCGTCGTGTGATAGGGCCGGCTAGGATCCGAGTCGGCTCGGCCATTGGCGCGAGCGGGCGACTCGAGATCCGATCCAACGGCCGAGATTAATCGATGAATTTGATTCTCGGCCGTTGGATCGTTTTTATATATATTCGTTTATTAAAAAATTCATAAACGGTGTCGTTTAGCTCGGGGATATGCGGCGTCGTTTTGTCTTTAGATAGGTTTGACGGTCCGGGATTAAGTCTAGGATTGATCGTGGCCGTCCATGCATTTAATCGATCCGGCGTCGTTTTAACTAAGGGAGAGATGAACGGCTTAGATTAGATCGAAGTTAGATCGTGACCGCCCGTTTGAATAGGTCAAGTGCGACGTCGTTTTTGTAAGCGAGGGCCGAGACGTCGTCGTTTTTGCCGGGCGCGAGTTAATGGCTGAGATCGGATCTGTCAGTTGATCTCGGCCGTCCATCCATTTTCTTTTATTCCGAATATTAGAAATTATTATTAGAAATTCAAAAAAATATAGAAAAATAGATACGGCACCGTTTAGTGTGCGGTTGGTTCACGAGTGGGTCCGCGAGCGGTCTGCCCGGGTTGACCCGGTCGTTGACCGGATTGACCGGTCCGGTCTATTAATAAAAAATAATATAAAAATAAAAAGAAATTTCCAAAAATCCAAAAAAATTGTAAAAATACTTAGAAAATTCATAAAAATTCCCGGATTTTCATAAAAAATTTCTAAAAATTTGTAGATCGATTCGGGACTCATAAAGTCTGGATCGAAAATTTTTGAGACTACGAGGGTTGATTAATTTCGATCCGGAAAATTTCCAATATTTTTGAAAAATAAATGAAAATTCCAAAAAATAGAAAAAATTAGAAAAATTCCATAAAATCACAAAAAATGGGAAATGGCCACATTCAACTGGCCCGACCCTAATTTTGTGATTTTTGGGTCCCGAACTCCCAAAAATGACCATTCTACCCTTCCGGGCCTTCGCCCCAAATTTTTACCAAATCACCCCGATACCCAAAATTGATTTTTGTGTGGGCCGATAGGGCCATTTTAGACATATCAAACCTTGATTGATTGATTTGATTGCTTGTAATGATTTTGATTGCGCATTAATTCCTCCGATTGTGATTGATTAGGATAGAAAATTCCCATCCGCATGAATACTCGAGTTTTTTTAGGACCTACCTCATCCGATATCGTATCTCGCATGAAATCTTAGGTTAGAAAAACAATCAACATCGGTAACCGAAAGGGCGTCAAATTTGAAACTTGGCGTAACCAAGTCCCCGGACCCAAAATCTCTGGGTTTTTCGCGGAACCGAACGGTTTCTCCCGACCGCTCGGTAAGGTTTTCCGATCGTACCTTCCAATAAATCGATCGGTGGCGACTCCGAATTGCATGTACACCTCGCACATGCCACCCGACCACACAAGGTCAATTTCGATATTTGATAAATTTTACCCGACATCGCGATTCGAGTAATGGGTCTTGGGAGAGACTCGCGATCCCCCATACATATGTCTATAAAAGGAGGGATCGGCTCGTTAGCCCAATTCCACCCCGGAAAGAAATTTCCGGAGGGTCGCGACAGACCGGCGACTCCACTGGGGATGTCTTTAAGAGGATTTAAGCCGATAAAAATGCTGATTGTTTTCTAACCTCGTTTTCTACGGATGCTCTTGAAGATGAGGTACGTCCACTAACAAAAAAGTGTTAAATGTTGATGCGAGATGGGAGTTATAAGGGGTGGCGTACGTGCTAACCATTTTTTATGCGGATATGGAGTTTTGGATTGTTTGTTTATTTATGCAAATTTTGAAGCGGTGTTTTGAATATAAATTGTGGTGCATGTCTTGCATATTTCGAGGATCACGACACTTGCACACACAAGCGCCTAAACCCGAGCCGCGAAATCACCTCTTAGGTCGCCATAGATAGGGATCGGTATGCGAAGCTCTTGTGTTTGATTGCACTTGGGTTGACCATATTTGATCCCGCTCGCTATGTAAGATTGATGGTCCTACCCACTTGTTGTTTGATTGCGCTTGTGGGCGGCCCCTCGATTTGTATAGGGGGAGCCTTTTTAGGTCCATACCCGAGCCTTTTTGATTTCTTTAGAGTTAAACCTCACTGTCTCATGCGCATGTGAAATGGATGGTTGGTATACCTAAAACCAAAAACCAAAAAGAGAGTAACATCGGTTGGTAAGGCTTTCTACCCTTTTTATTTTGAACTTGTAAATTTAAATTTTGCATATCATGCATTTTCATTACATATCATCACAATTTGTAAGATCGTTTAAGTGATCGGGGTTGAAAGTCAAATTTTCCTTTTTAGGATAGATGGCGCCCCAAAGTCGTGTTGTTGTACCCGATGTATTCACATGGGAGCGGAGGACCATTCGACGCGAGGACCGAGTACCCGCTTCATTCCGAATTTTCGGATTTGTTCATGGACGAGAGTTCAACGGACGAAACCGCATCCGTAGCGAGAGTTGCGATTATACCCGATGTGGACGATATTTGGAACTCGAGCGCGAGAAAGAAAGAATACGGGAGTTATACATGAAGTTGGCAAGAAAACCACGTGCAACCAAGACGGCCCCAAAACACTCCCCGATTAAGAAGAAGGAAATCATCACCATATCCTCCGATGATGAAGAAGATATCAAACTTCCCGAGATAGTAGAGATTTCATCGGATGAGGATACCATTCCCACTTGTCTAGATTAGTACGACTTTGGGGCATTTTCTAGATTTTATTGTATTTTGAGTCTATTATGTACTTTCATCGACATTTATTGTCCGAACATCTCTAGATATTATCATGTTCTATCTTTTTTAGACTTGTAAATTTCATGAGTTGTCAATTTGTGAACGACTTTTTACCCCGATTACACTTAAACGATCCTAATCAAATTACATGCCATCTTTGGGTGAGATTTGGTCCATAATTACCCTATTTGGCTTATTTGGGTCAAGTGGGAGTAGTTGACCCTCATGTTACCAAAAGATGACATGGAATTTGGTTAGCGCATTTGCATCACATTACATACATATGCATATTAAACTCGTGGTAATTGACTTTAGGATCATCATTTTTTTGCATTTTTAGATCATGGGGAATGGAGACATCAAAATCATCCCAATACCGCGCAAGGAACTCGCTATATGGTGGGATCGCCTCGACATCGTCAACAAAGCCTATGTGGAAGGACGCTTGGGACGACTTGTAGATTTGATCAAAGTGGAATACCAACCGGCGCTCATTCAAGCACTAGCCAAGGCATGGGACGCGCGAACAATGACATTCAACTTTCGAGGATTGGAATTGACCCCTACGCTTGAGGAGTATACCGCTATTATCGGGGCCAAATTTGAAGAACGTATAGCTCAACCCCCTTTGGACATGGACTCCACTCGTTCGTTATCGAGTTTCCTTCGCCTTAAAACTTCGAAATTGAAAAAGTTTACAAGTCCAATTCCAACAAATTCACATTCTCGTTCCTTTTCGATAACTATTCCTCTCTACCCACCGAAACCGGTCATAAATCGGGAAAGGTGTTTATCTTGGCTTTCTTTGCATTCGTTCTATTCCCGACTTCTAGAACTACTTTTGACCCCTCCATAACCCATATAGCCGGACAAGCGTGTTGTCTTGGGATTATTCGTACATGATCTTAGCTGAGACTTTTCTCTCCCCGAATCGTTCCAAGTCTTCAAAAAGGCCGTTTTCCAAGCGTCTAGCGGATTACTCCACTTGTGGTTCACCTCTCATATAAAGACTTTCCAACTCCGGGTGGGGTGTTATGAGATCAATGAGCACGTTCACCCCCTTAGATCCTTCCTTAAGTGTCAATCCCTTGTACCCAAATACTCATTCAAAAAGTGGGTTGAGCTATTGGACAATTTGAAACCCGAGCATATTAGATGGCGTTTGACTTGGCCCAAGATCGTAGAAGCTCGCATTTCGGGTATTGAAGATAACCCTATTCCCTTATTGGGATGTACCGGCGTGTGGCGTATTACCCCATTCGAGTGGTGAGGCAATTTGGAGTTCTACAAGAGATACCACCGGATGTTTGTCCCGGGATTTTCTCATTTGATATGACACGAGGAAAGCTCACTAAGGAAACAAAGGAGTTGTATCGGGCTCGGATCAAGCTTATCCTTCATGCTTTGAAGAACTCCCGCTGCAACAAGTTGAGTGGCCGGATTATTTGGATAATGAGATGAACATTCATAGAGCTTCCAAGGAGTATATCAAGAAGTTTAAGGAGTATCCCCAATCAATGGTAGAGCCATATGTACCCGAGTGCGTATCTCCTCGGATTGAAGAAGTGGAGTCATATGAGCCGGAGTACATAGTACCATATGTACCGGGAGTAGAACCATACATTCCCGAGGATCCGGAGCAGTGGATGTCAGAAGAAGGAGAAGACCCATACTTGTGGGATTCCGATGGATCGGAAGAGCAAGAAGAGTGGAAGCGTCCCCGACTTGGATAGATCCATTCCCCCATTTAGATTTTACATATTTGTTATCTTTTAGATACTTTTGAACAATTTGGTTTGTAATAAATATATACTATTTCTTTTATGAGCATTTCATGCATACATATAGAAAAGTCAATTACCACGGATCAATGTCTCCAATCCTTTAATATTTCCCATACTGATTTGATATCCTGAAAACAGGTGAGCGATAAATACGAGGACTCGTAGCAAAACGCGCAAGTTAAGGATGGAACAAGAAGAGCTCGCACCTCGTGTGGGTAATCCGGAGAATCAAATGAATGTGATCGCCACAATGGTGGCGGAGATGAAGGCAATGATGATTGCAAGCCGGGGAGATACCCCGTTGACCCTAATTCTCAAGCTCTTGGGGCCATCCGATGGAGCAAACGCTAATCCGGCGCCCGCCGCCAATCCAACTACGAATCCGGAAAGACCGCCTAAGGATCCTCCCATTGTGATTGACCTGGAGAAAAAGGAGAAGCAAGTCCTCAAAATGGAAGAGGAAATTAAGAGGCTCGCTAAGATCGAAGAGTGTTTGGCGAGTCAAGGTTATGAGCTCTCGAGATTCGACAAGGTTGCACCGTTCGAAAAGATAGAGGTTCCTGCGATTACAAGGAACCAGACTTTGTAAGAAGATATAATGGGACCGGGTGTCCCAAGGCGCACTTGAAGTATTACTTGCGCCGAATGTCGCGATTCTCCGACAACATTCCACTCTTTGGTTAACACTTTCCGGGAAAGCCTATGCAGGGCGACCACGGCGTGGTTCATTGAATTGGAGCCGGAGAGGCTCGCCGATTGGGATAAAGGCGCGAGACGAGTTCCTTCGGCAATACAAATTTAACACTTTGACCGCCCTAACTAGAGAGGACCTTTTAAGGACCGTAAAAGGAAAGAGCGAGGCCGTTCGCGCCTACGCCCGAGAGATGGAGAGCACTTGGCTGTGCGGGTAAAGCCACCCGTCCCGGAAGAAGAACTAATAGATCTGTTTCTCAAGGCCCTTCCATTTGAATTTTTCGACAAACCGAACACCTCCGGGTGTCGGACATTTGCGCACCTAATCAAGGTGGCGTAACGCCACGAGTGGGCATTAAGAGAGAAGAAGATACCCGAGGCGCCTTTCAAACGCCAATACCCTTTGAGAAGGGATATTATGGAGCAAACCGGAGAAGTAGCCTTTGTCCCTAACCCGCCAAAGCCCGGAAATTTCTCGCCTTCAATTCCTACCCAAGGAACGTCCTCCTGGACTACTTCCAAACCACCGGAATTCAGAAAAAAGAACCCGAGTTGTTTTTACCCCACTACCCCGACCCTTATCCAAATTGTTACCCATGCTATTGGAAAATCGCTTAGTTGCAAAAGAGCCACCTAGAGCTCACCCGCCAAGATTTCCTGGGTATGATAAGACCCCGGACGTGTGTATACCATATGGGAGAAAGGGGGCATAACGCGGACAACCTGTCTCGCTCGAAGTTCAAGGTGCAAGCATTGATCGACGGAAAAGTTCTGGAGTTTGATAAAGCCGAACCGAATGTGCAGCGGAACCCGCTACTCGAGCATCGCGAGGTGAACGCGATTTTTGGAGGTGAAGAGGATGAGGTTCTGGAATTCATAGTGGACATGAGTAAAATGCGGGATATCTTCACATTGGCCTCGCAATATCCGGAAGGAGAGAGTATTTCCGGGAGCAAAAAGAGGCTTGCTTGGAAAAATTGATTAGCTTGGGCGTCATAGGAAGAATGGAAGATGTCGCTTTCAAGGGAACCTACGTGGCGGTAGACATCTTTGTCGAGGAGTTCGCAATGAAACCTACGATGGGAGCTCTTTTGAAAATACCCTCGGGATATTTGATGAGCATCAAAGATGGTCAAGAAATTGAAGAGATAGACGAATATGAAGTCCGTCTGGATAAGGCCCGCCGAGGCGATAGAAGATTTTTTGCAGAAAGCCCTAGAGAGGGGCGAAATAATTGATAACCTGGGGGAAGATAGTGGTGAGTACAACTTTAAAGTGCTATATTCGGGCGCCCCGAGTTTCTTTGTTGACTCGGAGATGTAGTCCCCGATGGGTGGGGTGGAATGGATGACCCCGCAAGCGATGAATTTGTGGGAACGATCGACGAAGTTAAGGACCAAGCGGCTCCTCGGAATGAACAGGAGAATCGAGAGGTCGATATGCGACTTTCTAATCTGAGACGCACATGCGTCATTTAACAACTATGGTAGCGGATTTATCGCAATTGACGACCAAAAGGAATACTATGGCGATAGAAGAAAGCGTGCGGATTCTGGAGATACGGCGGACCATGGAGACACGAGAATCGAAAGATCGTTCTACTTGCAAGAGCAAGGAGATGACGTGTCGAGGAAAATGGATGAGTTGAAGGAGCTGATTACGCCACTTACTCAAGCAAGAAACGTCCCGCCTCAAGGTGCGAACCCGAGAGTGACCTTCCGCACGAAGTATAATGGCGCTGGGTGTCCTCTGGCGCATATCTCATATTATCTCCGCCAAATGATTGGCCACCATGAAGATGATGAAACATTGATCCGGAATTTCGGACATAGTTTAACGGGCCCCGCATTAGCATGGTTTCGATTAATTGACCTAGACCGGGTCCCGAGCTGGGAGGATTTATCGGAGCACTTCTTACGTCACTTTGAAGCTGGGATTAGGGGTTATTTCACTAAGGCTAATTTGTTGAACATCCGGAAAGGTGAAGATGAGAGTTTTGAGCTCTTTGCAAGAAGGTGGAAGAAACACGCTGTGATGGTGCAACCGCCGCTGTCGGAGAGAGAAATGCTGGAGTTTGTACTAAAGTCACTTCCGGCGGAATACTTTGATCGCATGTATGCATACACGTACTCATCGTTCCAACATCCGGTGGAGATTGGCATGAGGATTGAAGGGATTATCCCGAGAGTCGAAGAGAAAGGCAGAGAGGATTTCGATGAAAAAAATGCCACGCTGGTAAGGCCAGGTCCGAACATAACCACGATGACGTTCATGAGGATGAAATGATTGGGATGGTAGATGCCCCAATTCGTTTTGTGATTGATTTGAACAAAGTTGATAGGCTGGGAGTTAGAAGCTTCTAGTTCGGAAAAACCATCAACATCCGAATCACTACCGAGAAAAGATCATACCGGTGAGGATTAAATTACCGCCTGTGGAAGAGTACAACTCAAGGGCGGTTCATTGGGATTATGGAACGGGCGAGATTGACGCCATAATGAGATCCGGAAGATGTTATCCCCGAGAGAAGTGGATTCGAAAAGAGAATCCCAACTGCGGAAGAGGTTGAGAAGTTGCAATCGGTCGTGAGGACCGGTGAATATGATGTCGTTGACCAACTGCGGAAGATGCCCGCATGATTTCCTTCTTGGATCTCTTCAAAAATTCTGAAAAGCACAAAGACGCCCTTTTGAAGGTGCTGGATGAGGTGCATGTTCGGGAGACAATTAACGAAGTGCAATTGGGAGACTTTGTGGGTGCTATCCTTCGAAGGACCAGATATCCTTCTCGGACGAAGACTTCCCGAAAGAAGGGCGGGTCCACAACAAAGCCCTTTACATAGCTGTGAGGTGTCACGGAAAAGAGGTGCCTCACGTCTTGATTGATAATGGTTCCGCTTTCAACCTTTGTGTCCACTAAGCACTTTGAGAAGCTTGGGGATCAATGAAGATTTTGTGAAGACATCCAAGGCCACCATCCGATCATTTGATGGAGTCTCCAAGAATGTTGTAGGAGAGATCGAATTGGACATTGTCATTGGACCGGTAACATTTTCTATACCGTTCCAAGTATTGGATATTCCAAGCGCCTTCACCTTGCTCCTGGGAAGACCGTGGATTCATGTGTCTGCGGAGCGGTACCTTCCTCTCTCGCATCAAAAGTTAAAATTTGTGGTCAAGGGTCAATTGATCACCGTCCATGGCAAGACGGGGCATCGAGCCGCTTTAAAAGGGATGGTCCCATACATTGAACCCTCAAAAGAGGAGGAGCTAAGTTATCACACCTTTGACATTGTATCCGTCATGCATGTGTCACCGGATGCAAAGGTGGCTATACCGAGCTTTGAAAACTGCGACTATGGCGGGAAAAGTGCTACTCTCGAATGGATTTATTCCGGTACTTGGATTAGGGAAACATGGTCGGGGAATCCGTAACCCTTTGAATTTGGACTCAAATGACCACAAGGTTGGTCCCGGGTTATAATGGAATAGCGAAAAATAACACCGGTCGAGGCCGAGGTCGAAACAATTGTTATGGAGACCGTGGACGCCGTGGACGCCAAGGTGGCCGTTTCATAGGCACCGATGTATGGAAAGCTAGAGGAAAAATGCTCCTAAACCCTTTATTCGAGGTATTCTCTAAGGGAGGCAAATGGCTGGAAGATGAGGACATTTTCGAGAATGCAGAGCCGGACTTATTCAACCCGTTCCTGGATAATCGGGTGAACGTGATAATTGAGTGGCTGAACGATGATTTCCCCACCCCCGAGTAAAAAGCTCTTTCGAACTTTATCTTTTAATGCATTTTGATTACTCCACTTGCTTTAAAACTTTTTGAATGTTTTAGCACCCTTTGGGTCACATGCTTTGTGATCCAGGAAGTGCAGATCTTGTATTGTTCTTAGTTGCATCTATTAATGAAAATCATCACAAACTTGATTACGGACATGTGGAGTAACGGATTGGTCCGATGATGACAATTGATTCTACCATGAAACTTGAGGCCCGATCCGCCATATGATCTTGGATTTTAAATAGCTTTTGAGAACCAGGATGTCCGGAAGATCGTGGACTAGTTCTCCTTTCTTTGTCTAAAAAAATTGGAATTTGAAAAATGTTTTCATGATAAAAATCATGCATCCTTCAATTTTATCATCTTTAAATACTAACCTTTCATGGTGCATTTCGGGCATGTCATCCCACCCATACATAACGAGGTTAATATGTGACTCGGATCGGCTCGATGACTATGCATGCGAAGTTGATATAGACGAGGTTGATGTGAGCGATATCAAGAAAGAATGGGATTGTTTCGAAGAATCTAAGCCTCCTATTTCGAAGAACCTATCACTATTAATTTGGGAGATTCTGATTGCGTCAAGGAAGTGAAAATAGAAGGACACTTGTCTCGCAGCAGATATTTTAAGAATGACGGTGTTACTCAAGGAATATCAAGATATCTTCGCCTTGGTCATATGCTGACATGCCGGGTCTAGATCGTGAGATTGTGGAGCATGCTTTGCCCACAGATCCTTCTTGCACACCAGTAAATCAATCACCCCCGAAGAATGAATCCCGAATCGGCGGATAAAATCAAGGAAGAGGTGATGAAGCTCCTTAAAGTTGGATTTATCGAGGCTGTCCCATATGCTTGATTGGGTCGCCAATATCGTACCAGTTAAGAAGAAGGATGGGAGAATTAGAATATGCGTGGATTATCGTGACTTGAACAAAGCTAGTCCCAAGGATGATTTTCCCCTACCGCACATTGATGTGCTCGTCGACGATCTTGCGGGTTTTGAATTGTTCTCCTTTATGGATGGATTCTCGGGATATAATCGGATCATGCTGAAGGAAGAAGATAAGATCAAGACCTCATTCACTACATAATGGGGAACTTTTTGTTACAAGGTGATGCCATTTGGGTTGAAAAATGCAGGTGCAACATATCGGAGGGCTATGGTGACCCTTTTTCATGATATGATACATAAGGAGATCGAGGTCTATGTGGATGATATGATTGCCAAGTCCAAGCCTGGAGAAGACCATGTTAAAGTGCTGAAGAAGTTATTTGATCGATTGAGAAAGTATAAGCTCAAGTTGAATCCTGCGAAATGCGTATTTGGCGCAAGATCCGGTGTTGACACCCGAATTTTTAGTCAGTTTTCCTTTAGTTTTATTTTCCAAAATTCATTAAAAATTCACAAAAAATCAAAAAATTAAAAAATCAACATTGGAAGCCTTGGCCAAGCTTAAGGAACCAATTTGGAACAAAAAATAATTTTTCATATTTTTCGCATTTTTTTTATTTTAGGAAAATAGGAAAATACTTGAAAAATTCATAAAAAATACTTTTCGAGGTCGCAAAAATACATAAAAATGTTCAATATTTTTCTTTTAATTCCCTTTTAATATTGACCTCAATAAAAATCAAAAATTGAGTTTAATCTTAGGTGTTTCTTCACAACGCCTAAGGTTGAATTTGCACAAAAAATACCAATTGAGTCTCTTTATTTGCAATTTTTGCACATTTGTTGTCTAGACATTCAATTGCAGTCCCTTTGAACTTTAATTTGATCAATTCCACCCTCAATTGCACGAATTGCACGAATTAGGCAAAATCCCCAAAATATTTTCAATTTAGTCCCTCAATCGGTCAATTTTTGAAATTACTTTTAATTGAGGGACTATCATTGCAAAATCGGACTGTCACCCTATGTTTTCATGCATTCTAAATCGATTGGAATGGGTTTCGGGATCCAATTTGGTCAAATTGACACTCAATTGAACATTTCCCCAATTTGGGATTTTAGAAAAATTTGGGGTTTTTGTGCAAATTGATAAGAAATTTTGGGCGAAATTGCATTTCTAGATAATATCCAGGCCCCTAAGTGCAATTTTCAAATTTAATTGCAAAAATTCCAAGTCAATTTTGTTTAATTTTGAAAATTACGCGAAGTTCATTGTCTCGAACCGGTTCGGACCGGTCGATCAGCCTCGGTCGGACCGGTCGAACCGGTCCGACAAGTGCTTCGTCTTCCTCGAACGCCCGTGCATATGAACAAAGTGAATGGCATGATTTGGACGATCAAATTGACAGGCCAATTGGTGATAATCGAAGCAATTAATTTAGGCGTTTTGTTCCCCCAGGTTGATACGCGTTGATTGAGCCAAGTATCAAGATCAATGGCCGCCGGGAGGAGCTCCGGCGAGCCGATCAAAGTCACGGCGACATGAAAAAGTCAACAGCCTGCAAATCAAGTGCAATTCGCGCGTAATTGACATCGCCGGAGCACCAAACGGAGTCCAACGGAATTGCATTCCGTTCTTGACGCCGTTTAGACCATTTGGCACACTTGAGCACGTGCGGAGGAAGCTCGGCCAGCTCACATTCGACGCGCGCAAATTCGAAAGTGGGTATAAATAGCTGGGAAGCTTCGCGAATGAGAGAGGTTCATTTGCTCGCCCGGGCAAATGAATAGAGATAGAGAGAGAGAGAAAGCGAAGGAGAGCTCACCTTCTCGCCCGAGCGATCGAAGGTTTGAGCTCGGTGCAGTGAGTTCTTCGCGAAGGCAATCCGGAGAGAATCGAACCTCGCCGCTACTTCAGGAAGCTTGCCCGAACCTTGGAGAAGCGATCGCGGCCTCTGGATTAGCTCGAAACCTTCAAAATCGGTGAGTCGACTTCTCAAGCTTCTTCTTGTGCAATCATGGCGTCGCATCATCCCGAGCATGATTGTTGCAATTAGTTTGTGCGTTTTACTCCTTGAGCATCACTGACCACAATCGCACTTCGTTTTTGCATCGATTTCCCTCGAATCACGCGAGTCGAACCCCCAACCTTGCTCGGTGCGGCCGAACACCGGCCAGGCTATTTCGGACCTTGCGAGCTCGATTCGAGCTCGAGGTAAGTTCACTTACCTCTTATTCGGCTTCGTGTGATATGATTTGATTGTTATGCTATAGTCTGTGCGTTTGAAGTTCTGGTTGTCGCGACTGTGATTGATCCGATTCTCGCGATTTAGTGGATAAAATACTTAGATCTTTGGATATGTTATAGAGGAGGTTCAGGTGAGTTGTTTGGCGTTGGTTTCACGTTATTCCGGCGAGATCTCACCGTCGGATCTCGCCGGAGGGATGTCGGCCGTCCGTTTAGTGGTCGTCGCGAGGAAGAAGAAGAAGGTGACGTGGCGGTCAACGCGTGGTCGGCGGTCTCGACGTGTCGGGGTTGGTTGGTCCCGGCTCGTCGGCCCGGCTCGGCTCGGCCGTTGGCGCGGGACGAGCCGAGTCAGATCTCATCCAACGGCCCGGATTATTAGTTGAGTTTGATTACGGGCCGTTGGATCTTTATTTTTATATTTTTGGATATTAGATATATTAGATTAGAAAATAGAAAATGTAAAACGGTGTCGTTTAATGTAGGCGATTCGGCGTCGTTTTGGCTATAGAATGGATGGACGGTCCGAGATCAAGTCTAGGTTAGATCATGACCGTTCATGCATTTAACTCGATCCGGCGTCGTTTTAGCAAGAGTAGGACGAATGGGCTGAGATGAGATCTAGGTTAGATCTCGGCCGTTCATTCGATAAGCGGATACGTCGTCGTTTTGGTTCCAGAAAGATTGGACGGTGCAGATCGGGTTTAGAATTAATCGCAGCCGTTCATTGCTATAAGTGATGCGGCGCCGTTTAGACTAAGACCCGAAGCGTCGTCGTTTTGATTAGGGTAGAGTCAATGGCTGAGATTGATTTAAGAGTTGATCTCGGCCGTCCATTTCTTTTATATATTTTCGAATAATAGGAAATTAGTTTAGAAAATAAAAAAATCAAATAAATAGCATACGGCGCCGTTTTAGTTGTAGAGGGGTTCACGAGCGGTCGGACCGGGTTGACCGGCCGTTGACCGGTTTGACCCGGTCCGGTTCATTAATAAAAAATAATAAAAAATAAAAAGAAATTTCCAAAAATCCAAAAAAATTGTAAAAATACTTAGAAAATTCATAAAAATTCCCGGATTTTCACAAAAAATTTCTAAAAATTCCTAGATCGATTCGGGACTCATAAAGTCTGGATCGAAAATTTTTGAGACTTCAAGGGTCGATTAATTTCGATCCGGAAAATTTCCAATATTTTTTAAAATAAATAAAAATTCCAAAAAAATAGAAAAAATTAGAAAAATTCAAGAAAATCACAAAAAATGAGAAATGGCCACATTCAACTGGCCAAATCGAAATTTTGTGATTTTCGGGTCCCGAACCCCAAAAAATGACCATTCTACCCTTCCGGGCCATTCGCCCCAAATTTTTACCAAATCACCCCGATACCCAAAATTGATTTTTGTGTGGGCCGATAGGGCCATTTTAGACATATCAAACCCCGATTGATTGATTTGATTGCTTGTAATGATTTTTGACTCAGCGTTAATTCCTCCGATTGTGATTGATTAGGATAGAAAAATCCCATCCGTATGAATACTTAGATTTTTTAGGACCTACCTCATCTTATATCGCATCTGCATGAAATCTTAGGTTAGAAAAACAATCAACATCGGTAACCGAAAGGGCGTCAAATATGAAACTTGGCGTAACCAAATCCCCGGACCCAAAATCTCTGGTTTTCGCGGAACCGAACGGTTTCTCCCGACCGCTCGGTAAGGTTTTCCGATCGTACCTTCCAATAAATCGATCGGTGGCGACTCCAAATTGCATGTACATCTCGCACATGCCACCCGACCACACAAGGTCAATTTCGATATTTGAAAAATTTTACCCGACATCGCGATTCGAGTAATGGGTCTTGGGAGAGACTCGCGATCCCCCATATGTACATGCCTATAAAAGGAGGGGATCGGCTCGTTAGCCCTATTCCACCCCCGGGAAGGAAATTTCCGGGAGGGTCGCGACAGATCGGCGACTCCACTGGGGATTACTTTAAGAGGATTTAAGCCGATAAAAATGCTGATTGTTTTCTAACCTCGTTTTTCGAGATGCTCTTGAAGATGAGGTACGTCCACTAACAAAAAAGTGTTAAATGTTGATGCAGATGGGAGTTATAAGGGGTGGCGTCTGTGCTAACCATTTTTGATGCAGATATGGAGTTTTGGATTGTTTGTTTATTTATGCAAATTTTGAAGCGGTGTTTTGAATATAAATTGTGGTGCATGTCTTGCATATTTCGAGGATCACGACATCGCACACACAAGCGCCTAAACCCGAGCCGCGAAATCACCTCTTAGGTCGCCATAGATAGGGATCGGTATGCGAAGCTCTTGTGTTTGATTGCACTTGGGTTGACCATATTTGATCCCGCTCGCTATGTAAGATTGATGGTCCTACCCACTTGTTGTTTGATTGCGCTTGTGGGCGGCCCATCGATTTGTATAGCGGGAGCCTTTTAGGTCCATACCCGAGCCTTTTTGATTTCTTTAGAGTTAAACCTCACCTGTCTCATGCGCATGTGAAATGGATGGTTGGTATACCTAAAACCAAAAACCAAAAAAGAGTAACATCGGTTGGTAAGGCTTTCTACCCTTTTATTTTGAACTTGTAAATTTAAATTTTGCATATCATACATTTCCACTACATATCATCACAATTTGTAAGATCGTTTAAGTGATCGGGGTTGAAAGTCAAATTTTCCTTTTTAGGATAGATGGCGCCCCAAAGTCGTGTTGATGCACCCGATGTATTCACATGGGAGCGGAGGACCATTCGACGCGAGGACCGAGTACCCGCTACATTCCGAGTTTTCGGATTTGTTCACGGACGAGAGCTCAACGGACGGAATCGCATCCGTAGCGAGAGTTGCGATTATACCCGATGTGGACGATATTTGGAGCTCGAGCGCGAGAAAGAAAGAATCGGGAATTGTACATGAAGTTGGCGAGGAAGCCTCATGCTACCAAGACGGCCCCAAAACATTCCCCGATTAAGAAGAAGGAAATCATCACCATATCCTCGATGATGAAGAAGATATCAAGCTTCCCGAGATAGTAGAGATTTCATCGGATGAGGATACCATTCTTACTGTCTAGATTAGTACGACTTTGGGGCATTTTCTAGGTTTCATTATATTTTGAGTCTATTATGTACTTTCATCGACATTTATTGTCCGAACATCTCTAGATACTTGTCATGTTCTATCTTTTTTGACTTTATTGTATTAGACTTGTAAATTTCATGAGTTGTCAATTTGTGAACGACTTTTTACCCCGATTACGCTTAAACGATCCTAATCAAATTACATGCCATCTTTGGGTGAGATTTGGTCCATAATTACCCTATTTGGCTTATTTGGGTCAAGTGGGAGTAGTTGACCCTCATGTTACCAAAAGATGACATGGAATTTGGTTAGCACATTTGCATCACATTACATGCATATGCATATTAAACTGTGGTAATTGACTTTAGGATCATCATTTTTGCATTTTTTAGATCATGGGGAATGGAGACATCAAAGTCATCCCAATACCGCGCAAGGAACTCGCTATATGGTGGGATCGCCTCGACATCGTCAACAAAGCCTATGTGGAAGGACGTTTGGGACGACTTGTAGATTTGATCAAAGTGGAATACCAACCGGCGCTCATTCAAGCACTAGCCAAGGCATGGGACGCGCGAACAATGACGTTCAACTTTCGAGGATTGGAATTGACCCCTACGCTTGAGGAGTATACCGCTATTATCGGGGCCAAATTTGAAGAACGTATAGCTCAACCCCCTTTGGACATGGATTCCACTCGTTCGTTATCGAGTTTCCTTCGCCTTAAAACTTCGAAATTGAAAAAGTTTACAAGTCCAATTCCAACAAGTTCACATTCTCGTTCCTTTTCGATAATTATTCCTCTCTACCCACCGAAACCGGTCATAAATCGGGAAAGGTGTTCATTTTGGCTTTCTTTGCATTCGTTCTATTCCCGACTTCTAGAACTACTTTTGACCCCTCCATAACCCATATAGCCGGACAAGCGTGTTGTCACCGGGATTATTCGTACATGATCTTAGCCGAGACTTTTCTCTCCCCGAATCGTTCCAAATCTTCAAAAAAGGCTGTTTTCCAAGCGTCTAGCGGATTACTCCACTTGTGGTTCACCTCTCATATAAAGACTTTCCAACTCCGGGTGGGGTGTTATGAGATCAATGAGCACGTTCACCCCCTTAGATCCTTCCTTAAGTGTCAATCCCTTGTACCCAAATACTCATTCAAAAAGTGGGTTGAGCTATTGGACAATTTGAAACCCGAGCATATTAGATGGCGTTTGACTTGGCCCAAGATCGTAGAAGCTCGCATTTCGGGTATTGAAGATAACCCTATCCCCTTATTGGGATGTACCGGCGCTGTGGCATATTACCCCATTCGAGTGGTGAGGCAATTTGGAGTTCTACAAGAGATACCACCGGATGTTTGTCCCGGGATCTTCTCATTCGATATGATACGAGGAAAGCTCACTAAGGAAACAAAGGAGTTGTATCGGGCCCGGATCAAGCTTATTCTTCACGCTTTGAAGAATTCCCCACTCGCAACAAGTTGAATGGCCGGACTATTTGGACGATGAGATGAACGTTCACGGGGCCTCCAAGGAGTATATCCGAAGTTTAAGGAGTATCGCCAATCAATGGTAGAGCCATATGTACCCGAGTGCGTATCTCCTCGGATTGAAGAAGTAGAGTCATATGAGCCAGAGTACATAGTACCATATGTACCGGGAGTAGAACCGTACATTCCCGAAGATCCAGAGCAGTGGATATCGGAAGAGGGAGAAGACCCATACTTGTGGGATTCCGATGGATCGAAGAGCAAGAAGAGTGGAAGCGTCCCCGACTTGGATAGATCCATTCCCCCATTTAGATTTTACATATTTGTTATCTTTTAGATACTTTTGAACAATTTGGTTTGTAATGAATACATACTATCTCTTTTATGAGCATTTCATGCATACATATAGAAAAGTCAATTACCACGGATCAATGTCTCCAATTCTTAATATTTCCCATACCGATTTGATATTCTGAAATCGGGTGAGTGATAAATACGAGGACTCGTAGTAAAACGCGCAAGTTAAGGATGGAACAAGAAGAGCTCGCACCTCGTGTGGGTAATCACGGAGAATCAAATGAATGTGATCGCCACAATGGTGGCGGAGATGAAGGCAATGATGATTGCAAGCCGGGGAGATACCCCGTTGACCCTAATTCTCAAGCTCTGCGGGGCCATCCGATGGAGCAAACGCTAATCCGGCGCCCGCCGCCAATCCAACTACGAATCCGGAAAGACCGCCTAAGGATCCTCCCATTGTGATTGACCCGGAGAAAAAGGAGAAGCAAGTCCTCAAAATGGAAGAGGAAATTAAGAGGCTCGCTAAGATCGAAGAGTGTTTGGCGAGTCAAGGTTATGAGCTCTCGAGATTCGACAAGGTTGCACCGTTCGAAAAGATAGAGGTTCCTGGCGATTACAAGGAGCCGGACTTTGTAAGAAGATATAATGGGACCGGGTGTCCCAAGGCGCACTTGAAGTATTACTTGCGTCGAATGTCGCAGTTCTCCGACAACATTCCACTCTTGGTTAACACTTTCCGGGAAAGCCTATTCGGGGCAGCCCTGGCGTGGTTCATTGAATTGGAGCCGAGAGAGGCTCGCCGATTGGGATAAACCGGCGGACGAGTTCCTTCGGCAATACAAGTTTAACACTTTGACCGCCCTAACTAGAGAGGACCTTTTAAGGACAGTAAAAGGAAAGAGCGAGGCCGTTCGCGCCTACGCCCGGAGATGGAGAGCACTTGGCTGTGCAAGTAAAACCGCCCGTCCCGGAAGATGAACTAATAGATCTGTTTCTCAAGGCCCTTCCGTTTGAATTTTTCGACAAGCTGAACACCTCCGGGTGTCGGACATTTGCACACCCGATCAAGGTGGCGGAGCGTCATGAGTGGGCACCGAGAGAGAAGAAGATACCCGAGGCGCCTTTCAAACGCCAATACCCTTTGAGAAGGGATATTAGGGAGCAAACCGGAGAAGTAGCTTTTGTCCCTAATCCGCCAAAGCCCGGAAATTTCTCGCCTTCAATTCCTACCCAAGGAACGTCCTCCTGGACCGCTTCCAACCCACCGGAATTCGGAAAGAAAAACCCAGTTGTTTTCACCCCACTACCCCGACCCTTATCCAAGTTGTTACCCATGCTTTTGGAGAATCGTTTAGTTGCAAAAGAGCCACCTCGAGCTCACCCGCCAAGATTTCCTGGGTATGATGAGACCCGGACATGCGTATACCATATGGGAGAAAGGGGGCATAACGCGGATAACCTGTCTCGCTCCGAAATTCAAGGTGCAAGCATTGATCGACGGAAAAGTTCTGGAATTTGATAAAGCCGAACCGAATGTGCAGCGGGAACCCGCTACCCGAGCATCGTGAGGTGAACGCGATCTTTGGAGATGAAGAGGAAGAGGTTCTGGAGTTCATAGTGAATATGGATAAAATGCGGGATGTCTTGACATTAGCCTCGCAATACCCGGAAGGAGAGAGTATTTCCGGGAGCAAAAAGAAACTTGCTTGGAAAAATTAATTAGCTTGGGCGTCATAGGAAGAATGGAAAATGTCGCTTTCAAGGGGACCTACGTGGCGGTGAACATCTTTGTCCGAGGAGTTCGCAATGAAACCTACGAGGGGAGCTCTTTTGAAAATACCCTCGGGATATTTGATGAGCGTCAAAGATGGTCAAGAAATTGAAGAGATAGACGAATATGAAGTCCGTCTGGATAAGGCCCGCCGGGCGACAGGAGATTTTTGCAGAAAGCCCTAGAGAGGGGCGAAATAGTTGATAACCTGGGGGAAGATAGTGGTGGGTACAACTTTAAAGTGCTATATTCGGCGCCCCGAGTTTCTTTGTCAATTCTGGAGATGTAGTCCCCGATGGGTGGGGTGGAATGGATGACCCCACAAGTGACGAATTTGTGGGAACGATCGATGAAGTTAAGGACCAGCGGCTCCTCGGGATGAACAGAGGAACCAAGAGGTTGATATGCGACTTTCTAACTGGAGACGCATATACGTCATTTGACGACTATGGTAGCGTAATTATCGCAATTAATGGCCAGGAACAACGCCACAAGAATAGAAGAGAATATGCAGATTCGGAGATACGGCGGGCCATGGAAACACGGAGATCGAAAGATCGCTCTACTACAAGAGCAAGGAGATGACGTGTCGAGGAAAATGGATGAGTTGAAGGAGCTGATTACGCCACTCACCCAAGCGAGAAATGTCCCGCCTCAAGGTGTGAACCCGAGGGTGGTCTTCCGCACGAAGTATAATGGCGCTGGGTGTCCTCCGGCGCATGTCTCATACTATCTTCGCCAAATGGTTGGCCACCATGAAGATGACGAAACAACGATCCGGAACTTTGGACAAAGTTTAATGGGCCTCGTACTGGTATGGTTTCAATCAATCGATCTAGACCGGGTCCCGAGTGGGAGGATTTATCGAGCACTTCATACGACACTTTGAAGCTGGAATCGAGGTTATTTCACTAAGGCTAATCTGTTGAATATCCGGAAAGGGGAAGACGAGAGTTTTGAACTCTTCACTAGGAGGTGGAAGAAACACGTTGTGATGGTACAACCGCCACCTGTCGAGAGAGAAATGTTGGAGTTAAATCTTGAAGTCACTTCCGGCGGAATACTTTGATCGCATGTATGCATACACTTACTCGTCGTTCCAACATATGGTGGAGATTGGTATGAGAATTGAGGGGATTATCCTAAGAGTCAAAAGGGAAAGCGAGAGAGATCCGGATGAAGAAAACGCCACGGCGATAAGGCCCGGTCCGTAACATAACCCCGAGGAGGTTCATGAGGATGAAATGATTGGGATGATAGATGCCCCAATTCGTTTCGTGATTGATTCGAACAAAGTTGATAGCTGGGAGTTAGAAGCTTCTAGTTCGGAAAAACCATCAACATCCGAATCACTACCGAGAAAAGATCATACCGGTGAGGATTAAATTACCTTTGTGGAAGAGTACAACTCAAGGGCGGTTCATTGGGATTATGGAACGGGCGAGATTGACGCCATAATGAGATCCGGAAGATGTTATCCCCCGAGAGAAGTGGATTCGAAAAGAGAATCCCAAGCTCCGGAAGAGGTTGAGAAGTTGCAATCGGTCGTGAGGACCAGTGAATATGATGTCGTTGACCAACTGCGGAAGATGCCCGCATGCAGATTTCCTTCTTGGATCTCTTCAAAAATTCTGAAAAGCACAAAGACGCCCTTTTGAAGGTGCTTTGGATGAGGTGCATGTTCCGGAGACAATTAACGAAGTGCAATTGGGAGACTTTGTGGGTGCTATCCTTCCGAAGGACCGGATATCCTTCTCGGACGAAGACTTCCCGAAAGAAGGGCGAGTTCACAACAAAGCCCTTTACATAGCTGTGAGGTGTCACGGAAAGGAGGTTCCTCACGTCTTGATTGATAATGGTTCCGCTTTCAACTTTGTGTCCACTAAGCACTTTGAGAAGCTTGGGGATCAATGAAGATTTTGTGAAGACATCCAAGGCCACCATCCGATCATTTGATGGAGTCTCCAAGAATGTTGTAGGAGAGATTGAGCTGGACATTGACATTGGACCGGTAACTTTCTCTATACCGTTCCAAGTATTGGATATTCCAAGCGCCTTCACCTTGCTCCCGGGAAGACCGTGGATTCATGTGTCCGGAGCGGTACCTTCCTCTCTCGCATCAAAAGTTAAAATTTGTGGTCAAGGGTCAATTGATCACCGTCCATGGCGAGACAGGACATCGGGCCGCTTTAAAAGGGATGGTTCCATACGTCGAACCCTCAAAAGAGGAGGAGCTGAGTTATCACACCTTCGACATTGTATCCGTCATGCATGTGTTACCGGATGCAAAGGTGGCTATACCGTAGCTTTCAAGACCCGCAACTATGGCGGGAAAAGTGCTACTCTCGAATGGATTTATTCCGGGTCTTGGATTAGGGAAATATGGTCGGGGAATCCGTAACCCTTTGAATTTGGGCTCAAATGACCACAAGGTTGGTCCGGGTTATAGCGGAATAGTGGAAAATAACATAGGTCGAGGCCGAGGTCGAAACAATCGTTATGGAGACCATGGACGCCGTGGACGCCAAGGTGGCCGTTTCATAGGTACCGATGTATGGAAAGCTAGAGGAAAAATGCTCCTAAACCCTTTATTCGAGGTATTCTCTAAGGGAGGCAAATGGCTGGAAGATGAAGACATCTACGAGGATGCAGAGCCGAGACTTATTCAACCCGTTCCTGGATAATCGGGTGAACGTGATAATTGAGTGGGTGGACGATGATTTCCCCACCCCGAACATGTGGAGCAAACGGATTGGTCCGATGATGACAATTGATTCTACCATGAAACTTGAGGCCCGATCCGCCATATGATCTAGGATTTTAAACAGCTTTTGAGAACCAGGATGTCCGGAAGATCGTGGACTAGTTCTCCTTTCCTTATCTAAGAAAATTGAAATTTGAAAAATGTTTTCATGATAGGAATCATGCATCCTTCAATTTTATCATCTTTGAATACTAACCTATCATGGTGCATTTCGGGCATGTCATCCCACCCATACATAACAGGTTAATATGTGACTCATATCAGCTCGATGACTATGCATGCGAAGTTGATATAGACGAGGTTGATGTGAGCGATATCAAGAAAGAATGGGATTGTTTCGAAGAATCTAAGCCTCCTATTTCGAAGAACCTATCATCATTAATTTGGGAGATTCGATTGCGTCAAGGAAGTGAAAATAGGAGGACACCTGTCGGCAGCAGATATTTTAAGAATGACGGTGTTACTCAAGGAATATCAAGATATCTTCGCCCGGTCGTATGCTGACATGCCGGGTCTAGATCGTGAGATTGTGGAGCATGCTTTGCCCACGGATCCTTCTTGCACACCAAGTAAATCAATCACCCGGAAGAATGAATCCCGAACTCGGCGGATAAAATCAAGGAAGAGGTGATGAAGCTCCTTAAAGTTGGATTTATCGAGGCTGTCCCATATGCTTGATTGGGTCGCCAATATCGTACCGGTTAAGAAGAAGGATGGGAGAATTAGAATATGCGTGGATTATCGGGACTTGAACAAAGCTAGTCCCAAGGATGATTTTCCCCTACCGCACATTGATGTGCTCGTCGACAGTCTCGCGGGTTTTGAATTGTTCTCCTTTATGGATGGATTCTCGGGATATAATCGGATCATGCTGAAGGAAAAAGATAAGATCAAGACCTCATTCACTACACAATGGGGAACTTTTTGTTACAAGGTGATGCCATTTGGGTTGAAAAATGCAGGTGCAACATATCGGAGGGCTATGGTGACCCTTTTTCATGATATGATACATAAGGAGATCGAGGTCTATGTGGATGATATGATTGCCAAGTCCAAGCCTGGAGAAGACCATGTTAAAGTGCTGAAGAAGTTATTTGATCGATTGAGAAAGTATAAGCTCAAGTTGAATCCTGCGAAATGCGTATTTGGCGCAAGATCCGGAAAGCTGCTAGGGTTTGTGGTGAGCAGCCGTGGTATTGAAATTGACCCTTCCAAGATTAAAGCCATATGGGAAATAGGAACTCCTGTTATTGTTAAAGAAGTAAGGGGTTTACTTGGGAAGATTGAATTATATATCCAGATTCATATCCCAACTATCGAAACGGCAAAACCCTTCTTCAAGTTGCTAAAGAAAGGTACAAAGGTGAAATGGGATGCGGAATGCCAACAAGCATTTGAGAAGATCAAGGAATATCCGGTACAACCTCCAAGTATTGGTACCTCCTATCCCCGACGTTCCTTTAACTCTATATCCGATTCGTTAATGATGAGTCCTTGGGAGCTTTACTTGCCCAAACTAACCCCAAGGATCGTAAAGAGCGGGCCATATATTATTTGAGCAAAAAGTTTACAACATCTGAAGTCAAATACCCAACAAGTGGAAAGGACTTGCGTAGCATTGGTTTGGGTCCTCCATTGATTGAGGCAGTATACACTTGCATTATCATATAGAGCTGGTCACTTGAAAATGACCCCATCAAATACCTTTTGGAGAAGCCAACATTGTTGGGAAAGATGGCTAAATGGCAAATACGCTTTCGAGTTCGATATCAAAACCTCTCCCCAAAAATCTGTCAAGGGAAGAGCAATTGCTGACATGCTAGCCGAGAATCCTCCTAAGGACGTTTCTGAGCAAAACAAGGGAGGTCAAATCCTGAATATATCTGAAGACAAATGGACAATGTACTTTGACGGTGCAGTGAACCTCCTTTGGATCGAGCATCTAAGGCGCTTCGATATCCCCCGAAGATCAACATTATCCAGTTTCAGCCAAGTTGGTATTCCCCGCACCAACAACATTTACGAATATGAAGCCTGCATACTAGGATTACAATTGGCTATCTCATTAAAGGTGAAGAAGCTACTTGGTATACGGAGATTCCATGCTAATCATTTTACAAACTCAAGGGGAGTGGAAGACAAAGGATCCCAAGCTTATTCCTTATCATAAATACCTCGAAGAGCCGATCCAACACTTTGAGGAGATTACTTTCGAATATTCGCGAGAACTCGGAACCATTTTGCTGATGCTTTGGCCACATTATCAGCCATGTTACAAGTGCAAAATGGTCTTGAGATAGAACCGTTAAGGATTGACATCCTTGAGCAACCCGCATACCGCATGGTCATTGAAGAAGAACCCGATGAGGAACCGTGGTATCATGACATCAAGAATTACCTACTTCAAGGGGCGAATTCCCTGAACGGTCAACCGGAAGATAAAAAGTACATAAGCAAGATGGCATCTAAATTTTTCCTCGGCGGACAGATCCTATACAAGAGATCCTTTGACTCGATCCCGCCGAGGTGCGTGAATTCCAAAGAAGCAAATCTCATTATGAAAGAGATTCATGAAGGGGAATGTGGACCGCATATGAATGGCCACCTCCTCGCCAAGAAGATTATGAGACTCGGGTATTCCGGGTTGACTATCGAGTCGGATTGCAACCAGCATGTTAGATCCCCGTCATCAATGCCGGGTATACGGCGACAGGATAAATGCGCCGCCAACCGAGCTACATCAAATGTCGAGCCATGGCCATTCCGCATGTGGGGAATTGATATGATTGGCCCTATCAACCCAAAGGCCTCAAACGGACATCGCTTTATTTTGGTGGCTATTGACTACTTCACTAAATGGATTGAAGCCAGCTCATATGCCAATGTCACTGCGAATAGTGTGGCTAAGTTTATCAAGCGAGATATCATCTCAAGATATGGAGTGCCAAGAGCCATCATTACGAGACAATGGCTCAAATTTGAACAACAAGGTTGTCGATCAACTATTGGAACAATTTAAGGTACGACACCTTAATTCTTCGCCTTACCGCCCGCAAATGAATGGAGTCGTGGAAGCGGCAAACAAGAACATCAAGAAGATATTGGCCAAAACCGCTGAGAAATATCGAGATTGGCACGAAAGATTGCCATATGCTCTCATGGCCTACCGAACTTCAATTCGTACTTCAACTGGGGCAACTCCTTACTCTTTGGTATACGGTATGGAAGCAGTCCTACCAGTAGAGGTGGAAATCCCCTCTTTAAGGATTCTGTCTCAAGTAGGGCTCACGGAAGATGAATGGAGTCGACAGAGACACGAACAATTGAATTTGATTGACGAAAAGCGATTAAGGGCTATCTGTCATGGTCAAAGTTATCAGAAAAAAGTGGCCAGAGCTTTTAACAAGAAGGTTAAACCTAGAAGTTTTGAAGCGGGGATGCTAGTTGTGAAGAAAATGCTCCCAAACGCACAACACCCAGGAGGCAAATTCATGCCAAATTATGAAGGCCCCTATGTGATTCGGAAGGTCTTATCCGGGGGAGCTCTTATACTTGTAAACATGGATGGAGAAGAATTGGCAAGTCCAGTGAATTCGGATGCCGTGAAGAGATATTTTCCTTGAAATAAATTGAGCTTCGGAGCGGTTGATGAGCGAGATATGAGTCACATGAAAATTTTGCATTTGCATGACATCTCGCATACATGCATTTGCATACGTTTGTATTTTGTAGGTGGACTGGGAATCATGAAGAACTTTGCAGAGCAACCGATCAAAACAGGGAAGTTATCCCGTTACTTTGGATCACGGATTTTGAATATCTTGGACTAATTGTTTCCTTTTGTTCTTTACGAGAAACGAGGAGTCGACACCCGAAAGAGGAGACAGGAGTCAACATCCGAAGGAGATAAGAAGAAATCGCTCGGGATTTGAAAATTTGAATATCTTGGACTGATTGTTTCCTTTTGTTTTTACGGGAGACGAGAGTCAACGTCCGAAGGAGACGAGAAGAAATCGCTTCGGAACTTAAAATTTTGAATACCTTGAACCGATTGTTTCCTTTTGTTTTTACGGGGACGAAGCCAATATTTGAAGAAGACAGGTTTGAGGTTCTCTTTCTTTACAAAGAATTTTCATACGCCGTCGTGCTTGAAATTGAAAAAACTTGGAATTATAGAGCCACAAGGCCCTTTCAAAGAAATATTCCTTACAAATTACGAAACATCTTTTGAATATTATCTTTGATGAGAACATTTGGCAAACGATGAATTTTGACGAAAACGCCCGAGTTTCTATAAAAGGGCATGCTTTGAAAGCTTTTCAAAAGAATGATCCTTCAAATGAAAAGAGGCAAACTTTGTCCTTAAACACGTCCCCGACACACTTGAGTGATGAGTGAGAGTGATGGAGCGAAAGAGCTTAATTTTGGGACGTAGGGATCATTCGCGGTGATTACATGGATTAAAATGATGAAAGGCATTTCCATTTCAAAATTATCCATACACATTTGTATCCCTTGATAACCACTCGAGCCAAAAAGGGAGAATTTTATGAATATAACCACTGTCAAGAACCACCCCACAATGGGGCATATTTGGAGGTTCATTGGATGATTCCTTGGAGAAAAGGTCGGGTAAGACTTTATTGTATCGACTCGCATCAATCTTTTTGTGATTAGCTTCAGGTGATTTCGGCAAAGACTTGGAACACCTCAAAGTGAAGAAAAGCATTTCATCTCTATATCCCAAACACTTACCCTTTGAAAAGCCAATTTGAGCCTTTGAATATTCATTTCTAAACCCTTGTTGGTGATCACCCCCCCCACACTGGGGCAAAGCAAAGGAATTACCAGCAATGAATCAAAAAGCATGATCGGAAGAATTTTGATACTGGTCTCAAAAGAACCGGTCGGTGCGAAAATGATGAAGAATGAAAGGGCTAGAAAAAGCAAAGTGCCTGGTAAAAGCAAGGCCAAAGCCCATGAAAAGAGCATCCCGAAAAGGGGCAAATCCTAAAGAAAAATCATTAAGATGAAAAGAGGAAAATCCTCAAAATCAATTGGAAAAAGAATGATTGTGAATCTTCGCAAAAGGCAAATGAAAGCTGGAGAAATGTCAAGGTGATCACCAAAGTTCACCCTCTTTTGAAAATATGGCCGTTCTTAAAGAGCCCACCTTAAACCAAAATACAACTTGTCACGTAACTTTTTCGATCTAAGAGGTGTTTCGAGGTTAATGCAAGAAATCATACGAGAAGCTACCGCTTAAAGAGGTAAGTACAATCCTGTCTTATCATGACTTCGGGGTTCTTGACTTGTAGACCCGAAGAAGCTATTTCAGATCAAAATTCATTTCTAAACTTCAAAATGAATATCCTTTGAAAAGCCTTTGACCTGGCCCGAATTACGGTCCCTTTTAAAATGCCTTCTCGATTAGTCGATTGTATGAATCTCGAATGATCCCGAAGCCTCGAGGTTAGGTTTCCTGTGAGCAGCGATTTGAATTTTAAGAAAAGCCTTCCTAAATGGTGAGAAGCCCTCTTGGATGAAGGAAAATCCTTTTGAAAATTTTTTAAAACAACCTTTTTGAAGAACACTCGGGATGTGTCATTCAAAGTCCATCCCCAGTGGAGATTTGAAATTGTGATTGGAGACATTTCCCTCACAAATACACTTTGAAAATTTGTCTAGAATTCTTGAATTTTTTCCAAGAACTTAAAGTTGTCATACTAATGATGTTTGATTGAACTTTCTGCGGGTTCCCCGGTGACCCCAAATCCTCGGAAAAGTTGCATTTTAAAGATTTGATTAACTTGGATTTTCTGCGGGTCTTTTGGCATCCCCGAGTCCTCGGATCCTCTCGCTTATTTGAAAATTTGAAATAGGGTTTGAGCTCCGTAGGTACACTAGTCAACCTAGGTCCTCGGATGGCACCCTCTCGGACGGTTAGTAGCTGGAGAGACGAAAACCGATCTCGCTTATTTGAAAATTTGAAATAGGGTTTGAGCTCAGTAGGTACACTAGTCAACCTAGGTCCTCGGATGGCACCCTCTCGGACGGTTAGTAGCTGGAGAGACGAAAACCGATCTGCCTTTTTGAAAATTTGAAATAGGGTTTGAGCTCCGTAGGTACACTAGTCAACCTAGGTCCTCGAGATGGCACCCTCTCGGACGGTTAGTAGCTGGAGAGACGAAAACCGATCCGCTTATTTGAAAATTTGAAATAGGGTTTGAGCTCCGTAGGTACACTAGTCAATCTAGGTCCTCGGATGGCACCCTCTCGGACGGTTAGTAGCTGGAGAGACGAAAACCGATCTCGCTTATTTGAAAATTTGAAATAGGGTTTGAGCTCGTAGGTACACTAGTCAACCTAGGTCCTCGGATGGCACCCTCTCGGACGGTTAGTAGCTGGAGAGACGAAAACCGATCTCGCTTATTTGAAAATTTGAAATAGGGTTTGAGCTCTGTAGGTACACTAGTCAACCTAGGTCCTCGGATGGCACCCTCTCGGACGGTTAGTAGCTGGAGAGACGAAAACCGATCTGCTTTTTAGATGGTGAGTCCCCGCATGGAGGATAGCCAATTTTTTTTTAAATAGGTGAAACCCCTTTGTTACAAGGGTGAACCTCCCCCTCGAACGGTTAGTAGCTGGAGAGACGAAAACCGATCCGCTTTTTAGATGGTGAGTCCCCGCATGGAGGATAGCCAATCTTTTTTTAAATAGGTGAAACCCCTTTGTTACAAGGGTGAACCTCCCCCTTGAACGGTTAGTAGCTGGAGAGACGAAAACCGATCTGCTTTTTAGATGGTGAGTCCCCGCATGGAGGATAGCCAATCTTTTTTTAAATAGGTGAAACCCCTTTGTTACAAGGGTGAACCTCCCCCTCAGACGGTTAGTAGCTGGAGAGACGAAAGCCGATCTGCTTTTTAGATGGTGAGTCCCCGCATGGAGGATAGCCAATCTTTTTAAATAGGTGAAACCCCTTTGTTACAAGGGTGAACCTCCCCCTCGAACGGTTAGTAGGTTGGAGAGACGAAAGCCGATCTCGCTTTTTAGATGGTGAGTCCCCGCATGGAGGATAGCCAATCTTTTTAAATAGGTGAAACCCCTTTGTTACAAGGGTGAACCTCCCCCTCGAACGGTTAGTAGCTGGAGAGACGAAAGCCGATCTCGCTTTTTAGATGGTGAGTCCCCGCATGGAGGATAGCCAATCTTTTTAAATAGGTGAAACCCCTTTGTTACAAGGGTGAACCTCCCCTTTCGAACGGTTAGTAGGCTGGAGAGACGAAAGCCGATCTGCCCCCTTTTTTAAATGATGAATCCCTAGTGGATAGTCAAACCCATTTTAAATAGGTGAAACCCCTTTGTTACAAGGGTGAACCTTCCTTCCAAATCTTCAAACCACCACTCGACATCATACGGACGCCGACCATTGCAAATCTCGTCGCGCCATTCACGAGTAATTCCATACACTCGAATCTTTCAACCTCGGATCGACAAATCTCAAACCATAGACAGGTGAGCTACGGGTAAGTCTCTCTCTTCTCATTTCTCTTTCACATAAAATGAGCATGAACTGAAATAATTCCCCACGGAGTCGGAGCTTAAACTGCGAAGGTAAAGCAATCGAATGTCAAAGACTTATTTTCTTTAGTTTTTTTCCCCAGCAGAGTCGATTAAGGATCCAGGTGTCACCTTGTCTTTGAAAGCAACCTCTAACCGAGATTACTTTCAAAGAGGGGCAAAATTGACACCCGAATTTTTAGTCGGTTTTCCTTTAGTTTTATTTTCCAAAATTCATTAAAAATTCACAAAAAATCAAAAAATTAAAAAATCAACATTGGAAGCCTTGGCCAAGCTTAAGGAACCAATTTGGAACAAAAAATAATTTTTCATATTTTTCGCATTTTTTTTATTTTAGGAAAATAGGAAAATACTTGAAAAATTCATAAAAAATACTTTTCGAGGTCGCAAAAATACATAAAAATGTTCAATATTTTTCTTTTAATTCCCTTTTAATATTGACCTCAATAAAAATCAAAAATTGAGTTTAATCTTAGGTGTTTCTTCACAACGCCTAAGGTTGAATTTGCACAAAAAATACCAATTGAGTCTCTTTATTTGCAATTTTTGCACATTTGTTGTCTAGACATTCAATTGCAGTCCCTTTGAACTTTAATTTGATCAATTCCACCCTCAATTGCACGAATTGCACGAATTAGGCAAAATCCCCAAAATATTTTCAATTTAGTCCCTCAATCGGTCAATTTTTGAAATTACTTTTAATTGAGGGACTATCATTGCAAAATCGGACTGTCACCCTATGTTTTCATGCATTCTAAATCGATTGGAATGGGTTTCAGGATCCAATTTGGTCAAATTGACACTCAATTGAACATTTCCCCAATTTGGGATTTTAGAAAAATTTGGGGTTTTTGTGCAAATTGATAAGAAATTTTGGGCGAAATTGCATTTCTAGATAATATCCAGGCCCCTAAGTGCAATTTTCAAATTTAATTGCAAAAATTCCAAGTCAATTTTGTTTAATTTTGAAAATTACGCGAAGTTCATTGTCTGAACCGGTTCGGACCGGTCTCACGGCCGGTCGGACCGGTCGAACCGGTCCGGAACAGTGCTTCGTCTTCCTCAGAACGCCCGTGCATATGAACAGTGAATGGCATGATTTGGACGATCAAATTGACAGGCCAATTGGTGATAATCGAAGCAATTAATTTAGGCGTTTTGTTCCCCGGGTTGATACGCGTTGATTGAGCCAAGTATCAAGATCAATGGCCGCCGGAGGAGCTCCGGCGAGCCGATCAAAGTCACGGCGACATGAAAAAGTCAACAGCCTGCAAATCAAGTGCAATTCGCGCGTAATTGACATCGCCGGAGCACCAAACGGAGTCCAACGGAATTGCATTCCGTTCTTGACGCCGTTTAGACCATTTGGCACACTTGAGCACGTGCGGAGGAAGCTCGGCCAGCTCACATTCGACGCGCGCAAATTCGAAAGTGGGTATAAATAGCTGGGAAGCTTCGCGAATGAGAGAGGTTCATTTGCTCGCCCGAGCAACAGAATAGAGATAGAGAGAGAGAGAAAGCGAAGGAGAGCTCACCTTCTCGCCCGAGCGATCGAAGGTTTGAGCTCGGTCTGTGAGTTCTTCGCGAAGGCAATCCGGAGAGAATCGAACCTCGCCGCTACTTCGGGGAAGCTTGCCCGAACCTTGGAGAAGCGATCGCGGCCTCTGGATTAGCTCGAAACCTTCAAAATCGGTGAGTCGACTTCTCAAGCTTCTTCTTGTGCAATCATGGCGTCGCATCATCCCGAGCATGATTGTTGCAATTAGTTTGTGCGTTTTACTCCTTGAGCATCACTGACCACAATCGCACTTCGTTTTTGCATCGATTTCCCTCGAATCACGCGAGTCGAACCCCCAACCTTGCTCGGTCCGGCCGAACACCGGCCAGGCTATTTCGGACCTTGCGAGCTCGATTCGAGCTCGAGGTAAGTTCACTTACCTCTTATTCTCGCTTCTGTGTGATATGATTTGATTGTTATGCTATATGCTGTGCGTTTGAAGTTCTGGTTGTCGCGACTGTGATTGATCCGATTCTCGCGATTTAGTGGATAAAATACTTAGATCTTTGGATATGTTATAGAGGAGGTTCGGGTGAGTTGTTTGGCGTTGGTTTCACGTTATTCCGGCGAGATCTCACCGTCGGATCTCGCCGGGAGGGATGTCGCCCGTCCGTTTAGTGGTCGTCGCGAGGAAGAAGAAGAAGGTGACGTGGCGGTCAACGTGGTCGGCGGTCTGACGTGTCGGGCGCGGGTTGGTCCAGCTCGTCGGCGACTCGGCTCGGCCGTTGGCGCGGACGAGCCGAGTCAGATCTCATCCAACGGCCCGCATTATTAGTTGAGTTTGATTACGGGCCGTTGGATCTTTATTTTTATATTTTTGGATATTAGATATATTAGATTAGAAAATAGAAAATGTAAAACGGTGTCGTTTAATGTAGGCGATTCGGCGTCGTTTTGGCTATAGAATGGATGGACGGTCCAGATCAAGTCTAGGTTAGATCATGACCGTTCATGCATTTAACTGATCCGGCGTCGTTTTAGCAAGAGTAGGACGAATGGCTGAGATGAGATCTAGGTTAGATCTCGGCCGTTCATTCGATAAGCGGATACGTCGTCGTTTTGGTTCCAGAAAGATTGGACGGTGCAGATCGGGTTTAGAATTAATCGCAGCCGTTCATTGCTATAAGTGATGCGGCGCCGTTTAGACTAAGACCCGGAAGCGTCGTCGTTTTGATTAGGGTAGAGTCAATGGCTGAGATTGATTTAAGAGTTGATCTCAAGTCGTCCATTTCTTTTATATATTTTCGAATAATAGGAAATTAGTTTAGAAAAAAAAAAAAATCAAATAAATAGCATACGGCGCCGTTTTAGTCGTAGAGGGGTTGCGAGCGGTCGGACCGGGTTGACCGGCCGTTGACCGGTTTGACCCGGTCCGGTTCATTAATAAAAAATAATAAAAAATAAAAAGAAATTTCCAAAAATCCAAAAAAATTGTAAAAATACTTAGAAAATTCATAAAAATTCCCAGATTTTCACAAAAAATTTCTAAAAATTCCTAGATCGATTCGGGACTCATAAAGTCTGGATCGAAAATTTTTGAGACTTCAAGGGTCGATTAATTTCGATCCGGAAAATTTCCAATATTTTTTAAAATAAATAAAAATTCCAAAAAAATAGAAAAAATTAGAAAAATTCAAGAAAATCACAAAAAATGAGAAATGGCCACATTCAACTGGCCAAATCGAAATTTTGTGATTTTCGGTCCCGAACCCCAAAAAATGACCATTCTACCCTTCCGGGCCATTCGCCCCAAATTTTTACCAAATCACCCCGATACCCAAAATTGATTTTTGTGTGGGCCGATAGGGCCATTTTAGACATATCAAACCCCGATTGATTGATTTGATTGCTTGTAATGATTTTGATGCAGCGTTAATTCCTCCGATTGTGATTGATTAGGATAGAAAAATCCCATCTCGTATGAATACTTAGATTTTTTAGGACCTACCTCATCTTATATCGCATCTGCATGAAATCTTAGGTTAGAAAAACAATCAACATCGGTAACCGAAAGGGCGTCAAATATGAAACTTGGCGTAACCAAATCCCCGGACCCAAAATCTCGGGTTTTCGCGGAACCGAACGGTTTCTCCCGACCGCTCGGTAAGGTTTTCCGATCGTACCTTCCAATAAATCGATCGGTGGCGACTCCAAATTGCATGTACATCTCGCACATGCCACCCGACCACACAAGGTCAATTTCGATATTTGAAAAATTTTACCCGACATCGCGATTCGAGTAATGGGTCTTGGGAGAGACTCGCGATCCCCCATATGTACATGCCTATAAAAGGAGGGGATCGGCTCGTTAGCCCTATTCCACCCCCGGGAAGGAAATTTCCGGGAGGGTCGCGACATCCGGAAAGCTGCTAGGGTTTGTAGTGAGCAGCCGTGGTATTGAAATTGACCCTTCCAAGATTAAAGCCATATGGGAAATAGGAACTCCTACTACTGTTAAAGAAGTAAGGGGTTTATTGGGAAGATTGAATTATATATCCAGATTCATATCCCAACTATCAGAAACGGCGAAACCCTTCTTCAAGTTGCTAAAGAAAGGTGCAAAGGTGAAATGGGATGCGGAATGCCAACAAGCATTTGAGAAGATCAAGGAATATCTAGTACAACCTCCAGTATTGGTACCTCCTATCCCTAACATTCCTCTAACTCTATATCCGACGGTTAATGATGAATCCCTGGGAGCTTTACTTGCCCAAACTAACCCCAAGGATCGTAAAGAGCGGGCCATATATTATTTGAGCAAAAAGTTTACAACATCCGAAGTCAAGTATCCAAGCAGTGGAAAGGACTTGCGTAGCATTGGTCCGGGTCCTCCACGGATTGAGGCAAGATACGCTGCATTATCATATAGAATTGGTCACCTGAGAATGACCCCATCAAATACCTTTTGGAGAAACCAACGTTGTTGGGAAAGATGGCTAAATGGCAAATACGCTTTCGAGTTCGATATCAAAACCTCTCCCCAAAAATTGTCAAGGGAAGAGCGATTGCTGATATGCTAGCCGAGAACCCTCCTAAGGACGTTTCGAGCAAAACAAGGGAGGTCAAATCCTGAATATATCTCGAAGACAAATGGACAATGTACTTCGACGGCGCAGTTGAACCTCACTTGGATCGTGCATAGGCGTTTTGATATCCCCCGAAGATCAACATTATCCAGTTTCAGCCAAGTTGGTATTCCCCCGCACCAACAACATTTCGAATATGAAGCTCGCATACTAGGATTACAATTGGCCATCTCATTAAAGGTGAAGAAGCTACTTGGTATATGGAGATTCCATGCTAATCATTTTACAAACTCAAGGGGAGTGGAAGACAAAGGATCCCAAGCTTATTCCTTATCATAAGTACCTCGAGGAGCCGATCCAACATTTTGAGGAGATCACTTTTGAATATCTGCCGAGAACTCGGAACCATTTTGCTGATGCTTTGGCCACATTATCAGCCATGTTACAAGTGCAAAATGGTCTTGAGATAGAACCGTTAAGGATTGACATCCTTGAGCAACCCGCATCTTGCATGGTCATTGAAGAAGAACCTGGTGAGGAACCGTGGTATCATGACATCAAGAATTACCTATCGAAGGGCGAATTCCCTTGAACACAGTCAACCGGAAGATAAAAAGTACATAAGCAAGATGGCATCTAAATTTTTCCTCGGCGGACGGATCCTATACAAGAGATCCTTTGACTCGATCCTGTTGAGGTGCGTGAATTCCAAAGAAGCAAATCTCATTATGAAAGAGATTCATGAAGGAGAGTGCGGGCCGCATATGAATGGTCACCTCCTCGCCAAGAAGATTATGAGACTCGGATATTCTTGGATGACTATCGAGTCGGATTGCAACCAGCATGTTAGATCCCTGTCATCAATGTCGGGTATACGGCGACAGGATAAATGCGCCACCAACTCGAGCTACATCAAATGTCGAGCCCCGGCCGTTTCGCATGTGGGGAATTGATATGATCGGCCCTATCAACCCAAAGGCTTCCAACGGACATCGTTTCATTCTGGTTGCTATTGATTATTTCACCAAATGGATTGAAGCTAGCTCATATGCCAATGTCACTGCGAATAGTGTGGCCAAGTTCATCAAGCGAGATATCATCTCAAGATATGGAGTGCCAAGAGCCATCATTACAGACAATGGCTCAAATTTGAACAACAAGGTAGTCGATCAATTGTTGGAACAATTTAAGGTACGACACCTAAATTCTTCACCTTACCGCCCACAAATGAATGGAGTCGTGGAAGCGGCAAACAAGAACATCAAGAAGATATTGGCCAAAGCTGGCGAGAAATATCGAGATTGGCATGAGAGATTGCCATATGCTCTCATGGCCTACCGAACTTCGATTCGTACTTCGATTGGGGCAACTCCCAATTCTTTGGTATACGGTATGGAAGCAGTCCTACCGGTAGAAGTGGAAATCCCCTCTTTAAGGATCCTGTCTCAAGTTGAGCTCACGGAAGAGGAGTGGAACCGACAGAGACGTGAACAATTGAATTTGATTGATGAAAACGATTAAGGGCCATCCGTCATAGTCAGAGCTACCGGAAGAAAGTGGCCAGAGCTTTTAACAAGAAGGTCAAGCCCAGAAATTTTGAAACAGGGATGCTAGTTGTGAAGAAAATGCTCCCAAATGCACAACACCCAGGAGGCAAATTTACGCCAAATTATGAAGGCCCCTACGTGATTCGGAAAGTCTTATCCGGGGGAGCTCTTATACTTGTAAACATGGATGGAGAAGAGTTGGCAAGTCCAGTGAATTCGGATGCCGTGAAGAGATATTTTCCTTGAAATAAATTGAGCTTCAAAGCGATTAATGAGCAGATCTGAGTCACATAGAATTTTGCATTCGCATGACATCTCGCATACATGCATTTGCATACGTTTGTATTTTGCAGGTAAACCGGGAATCACGAAGAACCTTGCAGAGGAACAAGAATCAACATCCGAAGGAGACGGGAGGAAGTCGCCGGGATTTGAAATTTGGAATATGATCGGAAATTTTGAACATCTTTGAATTAATTGATCCCTTTTGTTTTTACAGGAAACGAGAGTCAACATCCGGAGGAAATGAGAAGAAATCGCCGGAACTTAAAATTTTGTATATCTTTGACTAATTGATTCCTTTTGTTTTTTACGGGAAACAGGAGTCAACATCTCGAAGGAGGAAACGGGAGTCAACATTCGAAGGAGGTAGAACGAAGTCGCATCGGGATTTGAAATTTTGAATATCTTTGGTGATCGATTCCTTTTGTTTTTACAGGGAAACGGGAGTCAACGTCTGAAGGAGACAAGAAAAAACCGCTTCGGAACTTAAAATTTTAAATGTTTTGAACCGATTGTTTCCTTTTGTTTTTACAGGGAGCAAGTCAATATTTGAAGAAGACAGGTTTGAGGTTTTCCTCCTTTACAAAGTATTTTCATACACCGTCGTGCTTGAAATTAAGAAAATTTGGATTTGCAAAGCAACAGAGCTCTTTCAAAGAAACATTCCTTTCAAATTTCGGAAACGTCTTTCGAATACCCTCTCAATGAAGATTTTTGCGAATGATGAATTTTTGATGAAATGCCCCGAGTTTCTATAAAAAGGGCATGTTTTGAAAGCTTTTCAAAAGACGATCCTTCAGATGAAAAGAGGCAAACTTTGTCCTTAAACACGTCCCCGATTCACTTGAACGATGAGTGAGAGTGATAGAGTGAAAGAGCTTAACCTTGGGACGTAGGGGTCATTCGCGTTGATTACATGGATTGAAATGATGAAAAGGCATTTCCATTTCAAAATTATCCATACACATTTATATCCCTTGATAACCAATCGAGCCAAAAGGGAGAATTTTGTGAATATAACCCTGTCAAGAACCACCCCACACCGGGGCATATTTGGAGGTTCATTGGATGATTTCTTGGAGAAAAGGTCGGGTAAGACTTTATTGTACCGACCTGCATCAATCTTTTTGTGATAGCTTCAGGTGATTCCTGGCGGAGATTTGGAACATCTCAAAGTGAAGAAAAGCATTTCACTTCTATATCCCTAAACACTTATCCTTTGAAGAGCCAATTTGAGCCATTGAATTCTCATTTCTAAACCCTTGTTGGTGATCACCTCCCTACCTTGGGGCAAATAAAGGAATAACCAGCAATGAATCAAAAAGCATGATCGGAAGAACTTTGAATTTTGATACCGGTCTCCAAAAGAGCCGGTCAATGCAAAGATTGATGAAAGGGTTAGAAAAAGCAAAGTGCCTGGTAAAAGCAAGGCCAAAGCCCATGAAAAGAGCACCCCGAAAAGAGATAAATCTTAAAGAAAAATCATTAAGATGAAAAGAGGAAAATCCTCAAAGTCAATTGAGCAAAAAATGATCATGAATCTACGCAAAAGCAAATGAAAGCTGGAAAAATGTCAAGGTGATCACCAAAGTTCACCCCTCTTTGAAAATATAGCCGTCCTTAAAGGGCCCACCTTAAGCCAAAATACAACCTGTCACCAAAACTTTTCGATCTAAGAGGTGTTTCAAGGTTGATGCAAGAGATCACACAGGAAGCTACCGCTTAAAGAGGTAAGTACAATCCTGTCTTATCATGTCTTCGGGGTTCTTGACTTGTAGACCCGAAGAAGCTATTTTTGATCAAGATTCATTTCTAAACCTTAAATTGAATATCCATTGATAAGCCTTTGACCTGGCCCGAATTACGGTCCCTTTTAAAATGCCTTCTCCGATTAGTCGGATTGTATGCATCTCGAATGATCCCGAAACCTCAAGGTTAGGTTTCCTGTGACGATTTGAATTTTAAGAAAAAGCCTTTCCAAAACGGTGAGAAGCCCTCTTGGATGAAGGAAAATCCTTTTGAAAATTTTTTAAAACAACCTTTTTGAAGAACACTCGGGATGTGTCATTCAAAATCCATCCTCGATGGAGATTTGAAATTGTGATTGGACACATTTCCCTCACAAATACACTTTGAAAATTTGTCTAGAATTCTTAAATTTCTCCCAAGAACTTAAAGTTGTCATACTAATGATGTTTGATTGAACTTTCTGCGGGTTCCCTGGTGACCCCAAATCCTCGGAAAAGTTGCATTTTAAAGATTTGATTAACTTGGATTTTCTGCGGGTCTTTTGGCATCCCCGGGTCCTCGGATCCTCTCGCTTATTTGAAAATTTGAAATAGGGTTTGAGCTCTGTAGGTACACTAGTCAACCTAGGTCCTCGAGATGGCACCCTCTCGGACGGTTAGTAGCTGGAGAGACGAAAACCGATCTGCCTTTTTGAAAATTTGAAATAGGGTTTGAGCTCGTAGGTACACTAGTCAACCTAGGTCCTCGAGATGGCACCCTCTCGGACGGTTAGTAGCTGGAGAGACGAAAACCGATCTGCCTTTTTGAAAATTTGAAATAGGGTTTGAGCTACGTAGGTACACTAGTCAACCTAGGTCCTCGGATGGCACCCTCTCGGACGGTTAGTAGGCTGGAGAGACGAAAACCGATCTGCCTTTTTGAAAATTTGAAATAGGGTTTGAGCTCCGTAGGTACACTAGTCAACCTAGGTCCTCGGGATGGCACCCTCTCTCGGACGGTTAGTAGCTGGAGAGACGAAAACCGATCTGCCTTTTTGAAAATTTGAAATAGGGTTTGAGCTCAGTAGGTACACTAGTCAACCTAGGTCCTCGGATGGCACCCTCTCGGACGGTTAGTAGCTGGAGAGACGAAAGCCGATCCGCTTTTTAGATGGTGAGTCCCCGCATGGAGGATAGCCAATCTCTTTTAAATAGGTGAAACCCCTTTGTTACAAGGGTGAACCTCCCCCTCGACGGTTAGTAGCTGGAGAGACGAAAGCCGATCTCGCTTTTTAGATGGTGAGTCCCCGCATGGAGGATAGCCAATCTCTTTTAAATAGGTGAAACCCCTTTGTTACAAGGGTGAACCTCCCCCCTCGGACGGTTAGTAGCTGGAGAGACGAAAGCCGATCTCGCTTTTTAGATGGTGAGTCCCCGCATGGAGGATAGCCAATCTCTTTTAAATAGGTGAAACCCCTTTGTTACAAGGGTGAACCTCCCCCCTCGAACGGTTAGTAGCTGGAGAGACGAAAGCCGATCTCGCTTTTTAGATGGTGAGTCCCCGCATGGAGGATAGCCAATCTCTTTTAAATAGGTGAAACCCCTTTGTTACAAGGGTGAACCTCCCCCCTCGGACGGTTAGTAGCTGGAGAGACGAAAGCCGATCTCGCTTTTTAGATGGTGAGTCCCCGCATGGAGGATAGCCAATCTCTTTTAAATAGGTGAAACCCCTTTGTTACAAGGGTGAACCTCCCTTTCGGACGGTGAGTAGCTGGAGACGAAAGCCGATCTGCCCCCTTTTTAAATAATGAATCCCTAGTGGATAGTCAAACCCATTTTAAATAGGTAAAACCCCTTTGTTACAAGGGTGAACCTTCCCCACAAATCTTCAAATCACCACTCGACACTAGACGGACGCTAACCATTGCAAAATCGCGCCAAACCGTCCACAGGTAATTCCGTACACTCGACTTTTCAACCTCGGATCAACAAATCTCAAACCATAGACAGGTGAGCTACGGGTAAGTATCTCTCTCTTCTCATCTCCCTTTCACATAAGACGAGCATGAACCGAAATAATTCCCCACAGAGTTAGAGCGTAAACGGCGGAGGTAAAGCAATTTGATGTCAAGACTTTTTTTTTCTTTAGATTTTTCCCCAGCAGAGTCGACAAAAGCTCCAGGTGTCACCTTGTCTTTGAAAGCAACCTCTGACCGAGATTACTTTCAAAGAGGGGCAGCTGTTGATACCCGAATTTTTAGTTAGTTTTCCTTTAGTTTTATTTTCCAAAATTCATTAAAAATTCACAAAAAAAAATAAAAATAAGAAATTTTGAAAAATCAACATTGGAAGCCTTGGCCAAGCCTAAGGAACCAATTTGGAACAAAAAATAATTTTTCATATTTTTCGTTTTTTTTAATATTTTCGAAAATAGGAAAAATCTTTGAAAATTCATAAAAAATACCTTTCGAGGTCACAAAAATACACAAAAATGTCCAATATTTTTCTTTTAATTCCATTTTCATATTGACCTCAAGAAAAATTGAAAATTAAGTTCAATTTTAGGTGTTTCTTCACTATGCCTAGAGTTGAATTTGCATAAAAAATACCAATTGAGTCTTTTTATTTGTAATTTTTGCACATTTAGAGTTTAGACATTCAATTGCAGTCCCTTTGAACTTCACTTTGATCAATTGCACCCTCAATTGCGCGAATTGTGCGAATTGCACAGAAATTCTTAAAAATTTTGCAATTAAGTCCCTCAATTTTGCAATTTTTGAAATTACTTTTAATTGAGGGACTATCATGGTAAAATTAGACCATCCCTAGGGTTTTGATACATTCTAAAGCGATTGGCATAGGTCTCATAGTCCAATTTGATCGAATTGATGCTCAATTGAACATTTCCCTAATTTGGGGAAATTGAAAAATTTGGGGTTTTCATAGAAATTGAGGTGAACTTTTGGGCAAAATCACATTTTTAGATAATATCCAGGCCCCTAAGTTCAATTTTGAAGTTTAATTGCAAAAATTCCCAGCCAATTCTGTTTAATTTTGAAATTTGTGCTAAATTCATTGTGCGAACCGATTCGGACCGGTCTGATCGACGGTCGGACCGGTCGAACCGGTCCAGAACAGTACTTCATCTTCTTCAGAACGTCCGCACGAATGAACAGTATTTGGTCGAATTTTGATGAACAAATTGACAAGGCAATCGGCGATAATCAAAGCAATTAACCCGGGCGTTTTGTTCCTCGGGTGATTTCGCGTCGATTGGGCCCGACTTTGAGGACAATCGTCGCCGGAGGAGCGCCGACGGAGCAGTCAAACCTACGGCGACGCAAAAAGGTCAACATTCAGCAAGTTAAGTGCAATTCGTGCGCAATTGGTGTTGCCGGAGTGTCAAACGGAGCTGGATGGAATCCTATTCCGTTCCAGTCTCCGTCCAACTCACTTCGCACGCGTGGGCACGTGCGAAGTGAGTCGGTTAAGCTTTGCCCAACGCGCCATTATTTGAAAAAACGAGTATAAAAGGAGGAGAACATTCGCGAAGCGAAGGGGGGGCTCATTCTGTTCGCAAGTTGTTGATAGAGCTAGAGAGAGAGAGAGAAAACGAGAGAGAGCTCGTTCTCCCGCTCGCTCGGTTGAGAACTCGAGCTCGACCGTGAGCTCTTGGTGAGGCCAATCCGGAGCGAATCAAGACTTGAAATCACGTCCGTAAGCTTCGTTTAGGCTCCAGGATTCGATCGCGACAGCTCGGTCAAGTTGCGAGCTCCAGAATCGGTGAGTTAATCTTCCTATCTCGCTCTTGTGTAATCATGGCATCCTCACATCCTAAGCATGATTCGTGAAATTGTTGTGTGCCTTTTGATGCCCGAGCCTCACCGACCATGCTCGTATCTGGTTTTTGCATCAATCTTGCTCGAACATCCCGAGTCGAAACCTCCAATCATCGCGGTCCGGCCGAACGCCGGCCAGACCTCTCCGGCCTTCGCGAGTCCGATCGGGACTCGAGGTAAGTTTCCTCAACTCATCTTCGAGCTTACGTGTGAAGGAATTGAACCGTAATGCTCTTTTTTTGCTTGATTGAACCATGCGATCTCGATGCTGTGTGAGCTTGATATATGTTGATTCTGTGGATACAATCACTTAATCTTTGGATATGTTGATCCGGAAGTCTGAGCGAGTCGTCCGGTGTTGGTCTCGCGTCATTCCGGCGAGATCTCGCCGTTAGATCTCGCCGGAGCGTTCTCGGCCGTCCGTTACGTGTCGTCGCCGTGAAGAAGACGACCGACGTGGCATAGTCAACAGGTCAACTGGCCTAGGTGTCGTCGTGTGATAGGGCCGGCTAGGATCCGAGTCGGCTCGGTCGTTGGCGCGAGCGGGCTGGCTCAGATCCGATCCAACGGCCGAGATTAATCGATGAATTTGATTCTCGGCCGTTGGATCGTTTTATATATATTCGTTTATTAAAAAATTCATAAACGGTGTCGTTTAGCTCGGGGATATGCGGCGTCGTTTTGTCTTTAGATAGGTTTGACGGTCCAGATTAAGTCTAGGATTGATCGTGGCCGTCCATGCATTTAATCGATCCGGCGTCGTTTTAACTAAGGGAGAGATGAACGGCTTAGATTAGATCGAAGTTAGATCGTGACCGCCCGTTTGAATAGGTCAAGTGCGACGTCGTTTTTGTAAGCGAGGGCCGAGACGTCGTCGTTTTTGCCAGGGCGCGAGTTAATGGCCGAGATCAGATCTGCAGTTGATCTCGGCCGTCCATCCATTTTCTTTTATTCCGAATATTAGAAATTAGTATTAGAAATTCAAAAAAAATATAGAAAAATAGATACGGCACCGTTTAGTGTGCGGTTGGTTCACGAGTGGGTCCATGAGCGGTCTGACCGGGTTGACCCGGTCGTTGACCGGATTGACCGGTCCGGTCTATTAATAAAAAATAATATAAAAATAAAAAGAAATTTCCAAAAATCCAAAAAAATTGTAAAAATACTTAGAAAATTCATAAAAATTCCCTGATTTTCATAAAAAATTTCTAAAAATTTGTAGATCGATTCGGGACTCATAAAGTCTGGATCGAAAATTTTTGAGACTACGAGAGTTGATTAATTTCGATCCGAAAAATTTCCAATATTTTTGAAAAATAAATGAAAATTCCAAAAAATAGAAAAAATTAGAAAAATTCCATAAAATCACAAAAAATGGGAAATGGCCACATTCAACTGGCCCGACCCTAATTTTGTGATTTTTGGGTCCCGAACTCCCAAAAATGACCATTCTACCCTTTCGGGCCTTCCGCCCCAAATTTTTACCAAATCACCCCAATACCTAAAATTGATTTTTGTGTGGGCCGATAGGGCCATTTTAGACATATCAAACCTTGATTGATTGATTTGATTGCTTGTAATGATTTTGATTGCGCATTAATTCCTCTGATTGTGATTGATTAGGATAGAAAATTCCCATCCGCATGAATACTCGGATTTTTTAGGACCTACCTCATCCGATATCGTATCGCATGAAATCTTAGGTTAGAAAAACAATCAACATCGGTAACCGAAAGGGCGTCAAATTTGAAACTTGGCGTA